>NC_092340.1:201112500-201285000 GCF_046630445.1 Rutidosis leptorrhynchoides
TAGCTTTTACCCGTATAGGTTCTCTGTCCTTTCTACTCAAAGCGTCGGCTATCACATTCGCCTTCCCCGGGTGGTAACGAATCTTAAAGTAATAATCATTCAACAACTCAATCCACCTACGCTGCCTCATGTTCAGTTGTTTCTGATCAAATATATGTTGGAGACTTTTGTGGTCGGTATATATGATACATTTGACCCCATATAAATAATGCCTCCATATTTTTAATGCAAAAAACAACAGCGCCCAATTCTAGATCACGTGTCGTATAATTCTGCTCATGAATCTTCAATTGTCTGGATGCATAAGCAATTACCTTCTTTCGTTGCATTAATACACAACCGAGACCTTGCTTTGAGGCGTCACAATATATCACAAAATCATCATTCCCTTCAGGCAATGATAATATAGGTGACGTAGTTAGCTTTTTCTTCAACAATTGAAACGCTTTTTCTTGCTCATCCTTCCATTCAAATTTCTTCCCTTTATGCGTTAATGCAGTCAAGGGTTTTGCTATTTTGGAAAAATCTTGGATGAATCTTCTGTAGTAACCAGCCAATCCTAAAAATTGGCGTATATGCTTTGGAGTTTTCGGGGTTTCCCAGCTTTCAACGGTTTCAATCTTTGACGGATCAACCTGAATACCTTCTTTCTTCACTACGTGACCGAGGAATTGAACTTCTTTCAACCAAAATGCACACTTTGAAACTTAGCGTACAATTTTTCCTTCCTCAACAATTCTAGCACTTTTCTCAAATGTTCTCCGTGCTCTTGATCATTCTTTGAGTAAATAAGTATGTCATCAATGAAAACAATGACAAACTTGTCAAGATATGGTCCACACACTCGGTTCATGAGGTCCATGAACACAGCTGGTGCGCCAGTTAATCCAAACGGCATAACCATAAACTCATAATGACCGTAATGCGTTCTAAATGCAGTCTTCTGAATATCATCCTCCTTTACCCGCATTTGATGATACCCAGAACGTAAATCAATCTTCGAATAAACCAACGAGCCTTGTAGTTGATCAAATAAGTCGTCAATTCTCGGTAGTAGATAACGGTTCTTGATGGTAAGTTTGTTCAACTCTCGGTAGTTGATACATAACCTGAATGTACCATCCTTCTTTTTGACAAAACAGGTGCTCCCCACGGTGATGTGCTTGGTCGAATGAAACCATGCTCTAAAAGTTCTTGTAATTGGCTTTGTAATTCCTTCATTTCAATGGGTGCAAGTCTGTAAGGAGCACGAGTTATTGGTGCAGCTCCAGGTACAAGATCTATTTGAAATTCAAAGATCGGTGTGGAGGTAGTCCCGGTAATTCTTTCGGAAATACATCGGGAAATTTTTTTGCGACAGGAACATCATTGATGTTCTTTTCTTCGGGATTGATTTTCTCGACGTGTGCTAGAACTTTATAGCAACCTTTTCTTATTAGTTTTTGCGCCTTCAGGTTACTAATAAGATTTAACTTTGCGTTGCTCTTTTCTCCGTACACCATTAAGGGTTTTCCCTTTTCGCGCATAATGCGAATCGCATTTTTGTAACATACGACCTCTGCTCTCTCCTTTTTCAACCAGTCCATACCAATTATCACATCAAAAGTCCCTAACTCTACTGGTATCAAATTAATCTTAAACGTTTCGCCAACCAGTTTAATTTCTCGATTCCGACATATTTAATCTACCGTTATTAATTTACCGTTTGCTAATTTGAGTAAAAATTTATTGTCCAAAGGCGTTAATGGACAACTTAATTTGGCACAAAAATCTCTACTCATATAGCTTCTATCCGCACCCGAATCAAATAAAACATAAGCAGATTTATTGTCACTAAGAAACGTACCCGTAACAAGCTCCAGGTCTTCATGCGCTTCTACCGCATTAATATTGAAGACTCTTCCGCGACCTTGTCCATTAGTATTCCCTTGGTTCGGGCAATTAGTCTTAAAGTGGCCCGGTTTTCCACATTCATAACAAACAATGGCGGCATTTATTGTTCTGACATTATTTGTTCCTTTAATTTTGTTAGTCATTGGTCGTAGACTTCACACTTCATCGCATCATGACCATTTCTATTACACTTGGTGCAAAATGTCGTGCAGAACCCAGTCGGATGGTACTCTTCGTGAAATGTCCCGTTCTTATTGATTAAAAACGTTCCATATTAATTGATTTCGTTGCGAGGTTTTGACCTCTATATGAGACGTTTTTCAAATACTGCATTCATTTTAAAACAAACCATAACCTTTATTTCATCAATAAAGGTTTAAAAAGCTTTACGTAGATTATCAAATAATGATAATCTAAAATATCCTGTTTACACACGACCATTACATAATGGTTTACAATACAAATATGTTACAACAAAATAAGTTTCTTGAATGCAGTTTTTTTTACACAATATCATACAAGCATGGACTCCAAATCTCGTCCTTATTTAAGTATGCGATAGCGGAAGCTCTTAATAATCACCTGAGAATAAACATGCTTAAAACGTCAACAAATATGTTGGTGAGTTATAGGTTTAACCTATATATATCAAATCATAATAATAGACCACAAGATTTCATATTTCAATACACATCCCATACATAGAGATAAAAATCATTCATATGGTGAACACCTGGTAACCGACATTAACAAGATGCATATATAAGAATATCCCCATCATTCCGGGACACCCTTAGGATATGATATAAATTTCGAAGTACTAAAGCATCCGGTACTTTGGATGGGGTTTGTTAGGCCTAATAGATCTATCTTTAGGATTCGCGTCAATTAGGGTGTCTGTTCCCTAATTCTTAGATTACCAGACTTAATAAAAAGGGGCATATTCGATTTCGATAATTCAACCATAGAATGTAGTTTCACGTACTTGTGTCTATTTTGTAAATCATTTATAAAACCTGCATGTATTCTCATCCCAAAAATAATAGATTTTAAAAGTGGGACTATAACTCACTTTCACAGATTTTTACTTCGTCGGGAAGTAAGACTTGGCCACTGGTTGATTCACGAACCTATAACAATATATACATATATATCAAAGTATGTTCAAAATATATTTACAACACTTTTAATATATTTTGATGTTTTAAGTTTATTAAGTCAGCTATCCTCGTTAGTAACCTACAACTAGTTGTCCACAGTTAGATGTACATAAATAAATCGATAAATATTATCTTGAATCAATCCACGACCCAGTGTATACGTATCTCAGTATTGATCACAACTCAAACTATATATATTTTGGAATCAACCTCAACCCTGTATAGCTAACTCCAACATTACTGCATATAGAGTGTCTATGGTTGTTCCGAAATATATATAGATGTGTCGACATGATAGGTCGAAACATTGTATACGTGTCTATGGTATCTCAAGATTACATAATATACAATACAAGTTGATTAAGTTATGGTTGGAATAGATTTGTTACCAATTTTCACGTAGCTAAAATGAGAAAAATTATCCAATCTTGTTTTACCCATAACTTCTTCATTTTAAATCCGTTTTGAGTGAATCAAATTGCTATGGTTTCATATTGAACTCTATTTTATGAATCTAAACAGAAAAAGTATAGGTTTATAGTAGAAAAAATAAGTTACAAGTCGTTTTTGTAAAGGTAGTCATTTCAGTCGAAAGAACGGCGTCTAGATGACCATTTTAGAAAACATACTTCCACTTTGAGTTTAACCATAATTTTTGGATATAGTTTCATGTTCATAATAAAAATCATTTTCTCAGAATAACAACTTTTAAATCAAAGTTTATCATAGTTTTTAATTAACTAACCCAAAACAGCCCGCGGTGTTACTACGACGGCGTAAATCCGGTTTTACGGTGTTTTTCGTGTCTCCAGGTTTTAAATCATTAAGTTAGCATATCATATAGATATAGAACATGTGTTTAGTTGATTTTAAAAGTCAAGTTAGAAGGATTAACTTTTGTTTGCGAACAAGTTTAGAATTAACTAAACTATGTTCTAGTGATTACAAGTTTAAACCTTCGAATAAGATAGCTTTATATGTATGAATCGAATGATGTTATGAACATCATTACTACCTTAATTTCCTTGGATAAACCTACTGGAAAAGAGAAAAATGGATCTAGCTTCAACGGATCCTTGGATGGCTCGAAGTTCTTGAAGCAGAATCATGACACGAAAACAAGTTCAAGTAAGATCATCACTTGAAATAAGATTGTTATAGTTATAGAAATTGAACCAAAGTTTGAATATGATTATTACCTTATATTAGAATGATAACCTACTGTAAGAAACAAAGATTTCTTGAGGTTGGATGATCACCTTACAAGATTGGAAGTGAGCTAGCAAACTTGAAAGTATTCTTGATTTTATGTAACTAGAACTTGTAGAATATATGAAGAACACTTAGAACTTGAAGATAGAACTTGAGAGAGATCAATTAGATGAAGAAAATTGAAGAATGAAAGTGTTTGTAGGTGTTTTTGGTCGTTGGTGTATGGATTAGATATAAAGGATATGTAATTTTGTTTTCATGTAAATAAGTCATGAATGATTACTCATATTTTTGTAATTTTATGAGATATTTCATGCTAGTTGCCAAATGATGGTTCCCACATGTGTTAGGTGACTCACATGGGCTGCTAAGAGCTGATCATTGGAGTGTATATACCAATAGTACATACATCTAAAAGCTGTATATTGTACGAGTACGAATACGGGTGCATACGAGTAGAATTGTTGATGAAACTGAACGAGGATGTAATTGTAAGCATTTTTGTTAAGTAGAAGTATTTTGATAAGTGTATTGAAGTCTTTCAAAAGTGTATAAATACATATTAAAACACTACATGTATATACATTTTAACTGAGTCGTTAAGTCATCGTTAGTCGTTACATGTAAGTGTTGTTTTGAAACCTTTAGGTTAACGATCTTGTTAAATGTCGTTAACCCAATGTTTATAATATCAAATGAGATTTTAAATTATTATATTATCATGATATTATCATGTATGAATATCTCTTAATATGATATATATACATTAAATGTCTTTACAACGATAATCGTTACATATATGTCTCGTTTAAAAATCATTAAGTTAGTAGTCTTGTTTTTACATATGTAGTTCATTGTTAATATACTTTATGATATGTTTTCTTATCATAGTATCATGTTAACTATATATATATCCATATATATGTCATCATATTGTTTTTACAAGTTTTAACGTTCGTGAATCACCGATCAACTTGGGTGGTCAATTGTCTATATGAAACATATTTCAATTTATCAAGTCTTAACAAGTTTGATTGCTTAACATGTTGGAAACATTTAATCATGTAAATATCAATCTCAATTAATATATATAAACATGGAAAAGTTAGGGTCACTACAGTACCTACCCGTTAAATAAATTTCGTCCCGAAATTTTAAGCTGTTGAAGGTGTTGACGAATCTTCTGGAAATAGATGCGGGTATTTCTTCTTCATCTGATCTTCACGCTCCCAGGTGAACTCGGGTCCTCTACGAGCATTCCATCGAGCCTTAACAATTGGTATCTTGTTTTGCTTAAGTCTTTTAACCTCACGATCCATTATTTCGACGGGTTCTTCGATGAATTGGAGTTTTTCGTTGATTTGGATTTCATCTAACGGAATAGTGAGATCTTCTTTAGCAAAACATTTCTTCAAATTCGAGATGTGGAAAGTGTTATGTACAGCCGCGAGTTGTTGAGGTAACTCAAGTCGGTAAGCTACTGGTCCGACACGATCAATAATCTTGAATGGTCCAATATACCTTGGATTTAATTTCCCTCGTTTACCAAATCGAACAATGCCTTTCCAAGGTGTAACTTTAAGCATGACCATCTCTCCAATTTCAAATTCTATATCTTTTCTTTTAATGTCAGCGTAGCTCTTTTGTCGACTTTGGGCGGTTTTCAATCGTTGTTGAATTTGGATGATCTTCTCGGTAGTTTCTTGTATAATCTCCGGACCCGTAATCTGTCTATCCCCCACTTCACTCCAACAAATCGGAGACCTGCACTTTCTACCATAAAGTGCTTCAAACGGCGCCATCTCAATGCTTGAATGGTAGCTGTTGTTGTAGGAAAATTCTGCTAACGGTAGATGTCGATCCCAATTGTTTCCGAAATCAATAACACATGCTCGTAGCATGTCTTCAAGCGTTTGTATCGTCCTTTCGCTCTGCCCATCAGTTTGTGGATGATAGGCAGTACTCATGTCTAGACGAGTTCCTAATGCTTGCTGTAATGTCTGCCAGAATCTTGAAATAAATCTGCCATCCCTATCGGAGATAATAGAGATTGGTATTCCATGTCTGGAGACGACTTCCTTCAAATACAGTCGCGCTAACTTCTCCATCTTGTCATCTTCTCTTATTGGCAGGAAGTGTGTTGATTTGGTGAGACGATCAACTATTACCCAAATAGTATCAAAACCACTTGCAGTCCTTGGCAATTTAGTGATGAAATCCATGGTAATGTTTTCCCATTTCCATTCTGGGATTTCGGGTTGTTGAAGTAAACCTGATGGTTTCTGATGCTCAGCTTTGACCTTAGAACACGTCAAACATTCTCCTACGTATTTAGCAACATCGGCTTTCATACCCGGCCACCAAAAATGTTTCTTGAGATCCTTGTACATCTTCCCCGTTCCAGGATGTATTGAGTATCTGGTTTTATGAGCTTCTCTAAGTACCATTTCTCTCATATCTCCAAATTTTGGTACCCAAATCCTTTCAGCCCTATACCGGGTTCCGTCTTCCCGAATATTAAGATGCTTCTCCGATCCTTTGGGTATTTCTTCCTTTAAATTTCCCTCTTTTAAAACTCCTTGTTGCGCCTCCTTTATTTGAGTAGTAAGGTTATTATGAATCATTATATTCATAGATTTTACTCGAATGGGTTCTCTGTCCTTCCTGCTCAAGGCATCGGCTACCACATTTGCCTTCCCCGGGTGGTAACGAATCTCAAAGTCGTAATCATTCAATAATTCAATCCACCTACGCTGCCTCATATTCAGTTGTTTCTGATTAAATATGTGTTGAAGACTTTTGTGGTCGGTATATATAATACTTTTGACCCCATATAAGTAGTGCCTCCAAGTCTTTAATGCAAAAACAACCGCGCCTAATTCCAAATCATGCGTCGTATAATTTTGTTCGTGAATCTTCAATTGTCTAGACGCATAAGCAATCACCTTCGTTCGTTGCATTAATACACAACCGAGACCTTGCTTTGATGCATCACAATAAATCACAAAATGATCATTCCCTTCAGGCAATGACAATATAGGTGCCGTAGTTAGCTTTTTCTTCAATAACTGAAACGCTTTCTCTTGTTCATCATTCCATTCAAATTTCTTCCCTTTATGCGTTAATGCAGTCAAGGGTTTTGCTATTCTGGAAAAGTCTTGGATGAACCTTCTGTAGTAACCAGCTAGTCCTAAAAACTGGCGTATGTGTTTCGGAGTTTTCTGGGTTTCCCACTTTTCAACAGTTTCTATCTTTGCCGGATCCACCTTAATACCTTCTTTGTTCACTATGTGACCGAGGAATTGAACTTCTTCCAACCAAAATGCACACTTTGAAAACTTAGCGTACAATTCTTCCTTCCTCAATACTTCTAACACCTTTCTCAAATGTTCACCGTGTTCTTGGTCATTCTTTGAGTAAATAAGTATGTCATCAATGAAAACAATGACAAACTTGTCAAGGTATGGTCCACACACTTGGTTCATAAGGTCCATGAACACAGCTGGTGCATTAGTTAAACCAAACGGCATGACCATAAACTCATAATGACCGTAACGTGTTCTGAAAGCAGTCTTTGGAATATCATCTTCTTTCACCCGCATTTGATGATACCCGGAACGTAAGTCAATCTTTGAATAAATAGACGAGCCTTGTAGTTGATCAAATAAGTCGTCGATTCTCGGTAGTGGGTAGCGGTTCTTGATGGTAAGTTTGTTCAACTCTCGGTAGTCGATACACAACCTGAATGTACCATCTTTCTTTTTGACAAACAAAACAGGAGCTCCCCACGGTGATGTGCTTGGTCGAATGAAATCACGCTCTAAAAGTTCTTGTAATTGGCTTTGCAGTTCTTTCATCTCGCTGGGTGTGAGACTGTAAGGAGCACGAGCTATTGGTGCAGCTCCTGGTACAAGATCTATTTGAAATTCAACGGATCGATGTGGGGGTAATCCCGGTAATTCTTTCGGAAATACATCGGGAAATTCTTTTGCAATGGGAACATCATTGATGCTCTTTTCTTCAGTTTGTATTTTCTCGACGTGTGCTAGAACAGCATAGCAACCTTTTCTTATTAGTTTTTGTGCCTTCAAATTACTAATAAGATGTAGCTTCGTGTTGCCCTTTTCTCCGTACACCATTAAGGGTTTTCCTTTTTCTCGTATAATGCGAATTGAATTTTTGTAACAAACAATCTCTGCTTTAACTTCTTTCAACCAGTCCATACCGATTATCACATCAAAACTCCCTAACTCTACTGGTATCAAATCAATCTTAAATGTTTCGCTAACCAGTTTAATTTTTCGATTCCGACATATATTATCTGCTGAAATTAATTTACCATTTGCTAATTCGAGTAAAAATTTACTATCCAAAGGCGTCAATGGACAACTTAATTTAGCACAAAAATCTCTACTCATATAGCTTCTATCCGCACCCGAATCAAATAAAACGTAAGCAGATTTATTGTCAATAAGAAACGTACCCGTAACAAGCTCCGGGTCTTCCTGTGCCTCTGCCGCATTAATATTGAAAACTCTTCCGCGGCCTTGTCCATTCGTGTTCTCCTGGTTCGGGCAATTTCTAATGATGTGGCCCGGTTTTCCACATTTATAACAAACTACATTGGCATAACTTGCTCCGACACTACTTGCTCCGCCATTACTCGTTCCGACACCATTTGTTCCTTTCGTTCTATTAACCCCTGGTCCGTAGACCTCACACTTCGCTGCGCTATGACCATTTCTTTTACACTTGTTGCAAAATTTGGTGCAGAACCCCGAGTGATACTTTTCACACCTTTGGCATAGCTGCTTCTGATTGTTGTTGCTGTTGCGGTTATTATTGTTGTTGGGATGATTGTTGTAGTTGCTGTTGTTGTTGTTGTTGTTGTTGTTGTTGTTGTTGTTGTTGTTGGGCCGTTTGTTGTAGTTGCGATTGATGTTGCGATTGCTGGGATAATTGTTGCGATTATTGTTGTAATTGCTGTTGTTGTTGTATTGGTGATTCTTATCACCGTTTTCCTCCCACTTTCTTTTGACTTGCTTCACATTGGTCTCTTCAGCAGTCTGTTCTTTAATTCTTTCTTCAATCTGGTTCACTAGTTTGTGAGCCATTCTACATGCCTGTTGTATGGAGGCGGGCTCGTGTGAACTTATATCTTCTTGGATTCTTTCCGGTAATCCTTTCACAAACGCGTCGATCTTCTCTTCCTCATCTTCGAACGCTCCCGGACACAATAGGCACAATTCTGTGAATCGTCTTTCGTACGTGGTAATATCAAATCCTTGGGTTCGTAACCCTCTAAGTTCTGTCTTGAGCTTATTGACCTCGGTTCTGGGACGGTATTTCTCGTTCATCAAGTGCTTGAATGCTGACCACGGTAGTGCGTACGCATCGTCTTGTCCCACTTGCTCTAGATAGGTATTCCACCATGTTAACGCAGAACCTGTGAAGGTATGCGTAGCGTACTTCACTTTGTCCTCTTCAGTACACTTACTTATGGCAAACACCGATTCGACCTTCTCGGTCCACCGTTTCAATCCGATCGGTCCTTCGGTTCCATCAAATTCCAAAGGTTCGCAGGCAGTGAATTCTTTGTAGGTGCATCCTACACGATTTCCTGTACTGCTAGATCCAAGGTTATTGTTGGTATGTAGCGCAGCCTGTACTGCGGCTATGTTTGAAGCTAGAAAAGTACGGAATTCCTCTTCATTCATATTCACGGTGTGTCGAGTAGTCGGTGCCATTTCCTTCAAAATAGTCAAATGGAACAAGTTAATCATACAGAATATTAAGAGTAGTTAATAGTATTTCGTAGCATAATATGAACTCATTTATAAAAGCTTTTTCTTCATATTAGCGTTTTATAAGTTTAAATTCGGGTAGTACCTACCCGTTAAGTTCATACTTAGTAGCTAATATACAATTCAACTACTACAATTCTATATGAAAAACTGATTATAATAATATTTCGCGTTCAAACTTTTACACAATATTTTACAAACTTACAATACCGCTTATTTTACATATAGCATGAAATATAGCACACAATAAATTTGATACAAGATGGTTGTGAAGATAATTCTAGCTAGTACACAAGTCGTTTAGCAAAGGCAATAAAGACACGTAATTCATACGTCCAGAAACAAGTCATGCATTCTGGTTTTACTAGGATTACTTCCCATCCTTGGTCTTGTAGAACATAACCGTTATGGCCGTTGATAAGACAGCGTGTTGTAACGTCGTCAAAGGGACGAGGGTTACGTAATGTCCAACAGTCCCGTAACAATCTAAAAACCTCATTTCTTACCCCAATTACCGACTCCGTCACTTGTGGGAACGTTTTGTTTAATAGTTGTAGCCCGATGTTCTTGTTCTCACTTTGGTGAGAAGCGAACATTACTAATCCGTAAGCATAACATGCTTCTTTATGTTGCATGTTAGCCGCTTTTTCTAAATCACGAAGTCCAATATTCGGATATATTGAGTCAAAATAATTTCTTAACCCATTGCGTAAAATAGCATTTGGGTTCCCCGCAATATGAAATGTCCCGTTCTTATTGATTAAAAACGTTCCATATTAATTGATTTCGTTGCGAGGTTTTGACCTCTAT
This sequence comes from Rutidosis leptorrhynchoides, assembly GCF_046630445.1. Lineage (NCBI taxonomy): Eukaryota > Viridiplantae > Streptophyta > Magnoliopsida > Asterales > Asteraceae > Rutidosis > Rutidosis leptorrhynchoides. The sequence goes on from NC_092340.1 coordinate 201,123,380, forward strand.
ATGAGACGTTTTTCAAAGACTGCATTCATTTTTAAACAAACCATAACCTTTATTTCATCAATAAAGGTTTAAAAAGCTTTACGTAGATTATCAAATAATGATAATCTAAAATATCCTGTTTACACACGACCATTACATAATGGTTTACAATACAAATATGTTACAACAAAATAAGTTCCTTGAATGCAGTTTTTACACAATATCATACAAGCATGGACTCCAAATCTTGTCCTTATTTAAGTATGCGACAGCGGAAGCTCTTAATAATCACCTGAGAATAAACATGCTTAAAACGTCAACAAAAATGTTGGTGAGTTATAGGTTTAACCTATATATATCAAATCGTAACAATAGACCACAAGATTTCATATTTCAATACACATCCCATACATAGAGATAAAAATCATTCATATGGTGAACACCTGGTAACCGACAATAACAAGATGCATATATAAGAATATCCCCATCATTCCGGGACACCCTTCGGATATGATATAAATTTCGAAGTACTAAAGCATCCGGTACTTTGGATGGGGTTTGTTAGGCCCAATAGATCTATCTTTAGGATTCGCGTCAATTAGGGTGTCTGTTCCCTAATTCTTAGATTACCAGACTTAATAAAAAGGGGCATATTCGATTTCGATAATTCAACCATAGAATGTAGTTTCACGTACTTGTGTCTATTTTGTAAATCATTTATAAAACCTGCATGTATTCTCATCCCAAAAATATTAGATTTTAAAAGTGGGACTATAACTCACTTTCACAGATTTTTACTTCGTCGAGAAGTAAGACTTGGCCACTGTTGATTCACGAACCTATAACAATATATACATATATATTAAAGTATGTTCAACATATATTTACAACACTTTTAATATATTTTGATGTTTTAAGTTTATTAAGTCAGCTGTCCTCGTTAGTAACCTACAACTAGTTGTCCACAGTTAGATGTACAGAAATAAATCAATAAATATTATCTTGAATCAATCCACGACCCAGTGTATACGTATCTCAGTATTGATCACAACTCAAACTATATATATTTTGGAATCAACCTCAACCCTGTATAGCTAACTCCAACATTCACATATAGAGTGTCTATGGTTGTTCCGAAATATATATAGATGTGTCGACATGATAGGTCGAAACATTGTATACGTGTCTATGGTATCTCAAGATTACATAATATATAATACAAGTTGATTAAGTTATGGTTGGAATAGATTTGTTACCAATTTTCACGTAGTTAAAATGAGAAAAATTATCCAATCTTGTTTTACCCATAACTTCTTCATTTTAAATCCGTTTTGAGTGAATCAAATTGCTATGGTTTCATATTGAACTCTATTTTATGAATCTAAACAAAAAAAGTATAGGTTTCTAGTCGGAAAAATAAGTTACAAGTCGTTTTTGTAAAGGTAGTCATTTCAGTCGAAAGAACGACGTCTAGATGACCATTTTAGAAAACATACTTCCACTTTGAGTTTAACCATAATTTTTGGATATAGTTTCATGTTCATAATAAAAATCATTTTCTCAGAATAACAACTTTTAAATCAAAGTTTATCATAGTTTTTAATTAACTAACCCAAAACAGCCCGCGGTGTTACTACGACGGCGTAAATCCGGTTTTACGGTGTTTTTCGTGTTTCCAGGTTTTAAATCATTAAGTTAGCATATCATATAGATATAGAACATGTGTTTAGTTGATTTTAAAAGTCAAGTTAGAAGGATTAACTTTTGTTTGCGAACAAGTTTAGAATTAACTAAACTATGTTCTAGTGATTACAAGTTTAAACCTTCGAATAAGATAGCTTTATATGTATGAATCGAATGATGTTATGAACATCATTACTACCTTAAGTTCCTTGGATGAACCTACTGGAAAAGAGAAAAATGGATCTAGCTTCAATGGATCCTTGGATGGCTCAAAGTTCTTGAAGCAAAATCATGACACGAAAACAAGTTCAAGTAAGATCATCACTTGAAATAAGATTGTTATAGTTATAGAAATTGAACCAAAGTTTGAATATGATTATTACCTTGTATTAGAATGATAACCTACTGTAAGAAACAAAGATTTCTTGAGGTTGGATGATCACCTTACAAGATTGGAAGTGAGCTAGCAAACTTGAAAGTATTCTTGATTTTATGAAACTAGAACTTTTGGAATTTATGAAGAACACTTAGAACTTGAAGATAGAACTTGAGAGAGTTCAATTAGATGAAGAAAATTGAAGAATGAAAGTGTTTGTAGGTGTTTTTGGTCGTTGGTGTATGGATTAGATATAAAGGATATGTAATTTTGTTTTCATGTAAATAAGTCATGAATGATTACTCATATTTTTGTAATCTTATGAGATATTTCATGCTAGTTGCCAAATGATGGTTCCCACATGTGTTAGGTGACTCACATGGGCTGCTAAGAGCTGATCATTGGAGTGTATATACCAATAGTACATACATCTAAAAGCTGTGTATTGTACGAGTACGAATACGGGTGCATACGAGTAGAATTGTTGATGAAACTGAACGAGAATGTAATTGTAAGCATTTTTGTTAAGTAGAAGTATTTTGATAAGTGTATTGAAGTCTTTCAAAAGTGTATAAATACATATTAAAACACTACATGTATATACATTTTAACTGAGTCGTTAAGTCATCGTTAGTCGTTACATGTAAGTGTTGTTTTGAAACCTTTAGGTTAACGATCTTGTTAAATGTTGTTAACCCAATGTTTATAATATCAAAAGAGATTTTAAATTATTATATTATCATGATATTATGATGTACGAATATCTCTTAATATGATATATATACATTAAATGTCGTTACAACGATAAACGTTACATATATGTCTCGTTTCAAAATCATTAAGTTAGTAGTCTTGTTTTTACATATGTAGTTCATTGTTAATATAATTAATGATATGTTACTTATCATAATATCATGTTAACTATACATATAACCATATATATGTCATCATATAGTTTTTTTTTACAAGTTTTAACGTTCGTGAATCACCGGTCAACTTGGGTGGTCAATTGTCTATATGAAACCTATTTCAATTAATCAAGTCTTAACAAGTTTGATTGCTTAACATGTTGGAAACATTTAATCATGTAAATATCAATCTCAATTAATATATATAAACATGGAAAAGTTCGGGTCACTACAGTACCTACCCGTTAAATAAATTTCGTCCCGAAATTTTAAGCTGTTGAAGGTGTTGACGAATCTTCTGGAAATAGATGCGGGTATTTCTTCTTCATCTGATCTTCACGCTCCCAGGTGAACTCGGGTCCTCTACAAGCATTCCATCGAACCTTAACAATTGGTATCTTGTTTTGCTTAAGTCTTTTAACCTCACGATCCATTATTTCGACGGGTTCTTCGATGAATTGGAGTTTTTCGTTGATTTGGATTTTATCTAACGGAATAGTGAGATCTTCTTTAGCAAAACATTTCTTCAAATTCGAGACGTGGAAAGTGTTATGTACAGCCTCGAGTTGTTGAGGTAACTCAAGTCGGTATGCTACTGGTCCGACACGATCAATAATCTTGAATGGTCCAATATACCTTGGATTTAATTTCCCTCGTTTACCAAATCGAACAACGCCTTTCCAAGGTGAAACTTTAAGCATGACCATCTCTCCAATTTCAAATTCTATATCTTTTCTTTTAATGTCAGCGTAGCTCTTTTGTCGACTTTGGGCGGTTTTCAACCGTTGTTGAATTTGGATGATCTTCTCGGTAGTTTCTTGTATAATCTCCGGACCCGTAATCTGTCTATCCCCCACCTCACTCCAACAAATCGGAGACCTGCACTTTCTACCATAAAGTGCTTCAAACGGCGCCATCTCAATGCTTGAATGGTAGCTGTTGTTGTAGGAAAATTCTGCTAACGGTAGATGTCGATCCCAACTGTTTCCGAAATCAATAACACATGATCGTAGCATGTCTTCAAGCATTTGTATCGTCCTTTCGCTCTGCCCATCAGTTTGTGGATGATAGGCAGTACTCATGTCTAGACGAGTTCCTAATGCTTGCTGTAATGTCTGCCAGAATCTTGAAATAAATCTGCCATCCCTATCAGAGATAATAGAGATTGGTATTCCATGTCTGGAGACGACTTCCTTCAAATACAGTCGTGCTAACTTCTCCATCTTGTCATCTTCTCTTATTGGTAGGAAGTGTGCTGATTTGGTGAGACGATCAACTATTACCCAAATAGTATCAAAACCACTTGCAGTCCTTGGCAATTTAGTGATGAAATCCATGGTAATGTTTTCCCATTTCCATTCCGGGATTTCGGGTTGTTGAAGTAGACCTGATGGTTTCTGATGCTCAGCTTTGACCTTAGAACACGTCAAACATTCTCCTACGTATTTAGCAACATCGGCTTTCATACCCGGCCACCAAAAATGTTTCTTGAGATCCTTGTACATCTTCCCCGTTCCAGGATGTATTGAGTATCTGGTTTTATGAGCTTCTCTAAGTACCATTTCTCTCATATCTCCAAATTTTGGTACCCAAATCCTTTCAGCCCTATACCGGGTTCCGTCTTCCCGAATATTAAGATGCTTCTCCGATCCTTTGGGTATTTCATCCTTTAAATTTCCCTCTTTTAAAACTCCTTGTTGCGCCTCCTTTATTTGAGTAGTAATGTTATTATGAATCATTATATTCATAGATTTTACTCGAATGGGTTCTCTATCCTTCCTGCTCAAGGCATCGGCTACCACATTTGCCTTCCCCGGGTGGTAACGAATCTCAAAATCGTAATCATTCAATAATTCAATCCACCTACGCTGCCTCATATTAAGTTGTTTCTGATTAAATATGTGTTGAAGACTTTTGTGGTCGGTATATATAATACTTTTGACCCCATATAAGTAGTGCCTCCAAGTCTTTAATGCAAAAACAACCGCGCCTAATTCCAAATCATGCGTCGTATAATTTTGTTCGTGAATCTTCAATTGTCTAGACGCATAAGCAATCACCTTCGTTCGTTGCATTAATACACAACCGAGACCTTGCTTTGATGCGTCACAATAAATCACAAAATCATCATTCCCTTCAGGCAATGACAATATAGGTGCCGTAGTTAGCTTTTTCTTCAATAACTGAAACGCTTTCTCTTGTTCATCATTCCATTCAAATTTCTTCCCTTTATGCGTTAATGCAGTCAAGGGTTTTGCTATTCTGGAAAAGTCTTGGATGAACCTTCTGTAGTAACCAGCTAGTCCTAAAAACTGGCGTATGTGTTTCGGAGTTTTCGGGGTTTCCCACTTTTCAACAGTTTCTATCTTTGCCGGATCCACCTTAATACCTTCTTTGTTCACTATGTGACCGAGGAATTGAACTTCTTCCAACCAAAATGCACACTTTGAAAACTTAGCGTACAATTCTTCCTTCCTCAATACTTCTAACACCTTTCTCAAATGTTCACCGTGTTCTTGGTCATTCTTTGAGTAAATAAGTATGTCATCAATGAAAACAATGACAAACTTGTCAAGGTATGGTCCACACACTCGGTTCATAAGGTCCATGAACACAGCTGGTGCATTAGTTAAACCAAACGGCATGACCATAAACTCGTAATGACCGTAACGTGTTCTGAAAGCAGTCTTTGGAATATCATCTTCTTTCACCCGCATTTGATGATACCCGGAACGTAAGTCAATCTTTGAATAAACAGACGAGCCTTGTAGTTGATCAAATAAGTCATCGATTCTCGGTAGTGGGTAGCGGTTCTTGATGGTAAGTTTGTTCAACTCTCGGTAGTCGATACACAACCTGAATGTACCATCTTTCTTCTTGACAAACAAAACAGGAGCTCCCCACGGTGATGTGCTTGGTCGAATGAAACCACGCTCTAAAAGTTCTTGTAATTGGCTTTGCAGTTCTTTCATCTCGCTGGGTGCGAGTCTGTAAGGAGCACGAGCTATTGGTGCAGCTCCTGGTACAAGATCTATTTGAAATTCAACGGATCGCTGTGGGGGTAATCCCGGTAATTCTTTCGGAAATACATCGGGAAATTCTTTTGCAATGGGAACATCATTGATGCTCTTTTCTTCAGTTTGTACTTTCTCGACGTGTGATAGAACAGCATAGCAACCTTTTCTTATTAGTTTTTGTGCCTTCAAATTACTAATAAGATGTAGCTTCGTGTTGCCCTTTTCTCCGTACACCATTAAGGGTTTTCCTTTTTCTCGTATAATGCGAATTGCATTTTTGTAACAAACAATCTCCGCTTTCACTTCTTTCAACCAGTCCATACCGATTATCACATCAAAACTCCCTAACTCTACTGGTATCAAATCAATCTTAAATGTTTCGCTAACCAGTTTAATTTCTCGATTCCGACATATATTATCTGCTGAAATTAATTTACCATTTGCTAATTCGAGTAAAAATTTACTATCCAAAGGCGTCAATGGACAACTTAATTTAGCACAAAAATCTCTACTCATATAGCTTCTATCCGCACCCGAATCAAATAAAACGTAAGCAGATTTATTGTCAATAAGAAACGTACCCGTAACAAGCTCCGGGTCTTCCTGTGCCTCTGCCGCATTAATATTGAAAACTCTTCCACGGCCTTGTCCATTCGTGTTCTCCTGGTTCGGGCAATTTCTAATAATGTGGCCTGGTTTTCCACATTTATAACAAACTACATTGGCATAACTTGCTCCGACACTACTTGCTCCGCCACCACTCGTTCCGACACCATTTGTTCCTTTCGTTCTATTAACCCCTGGTCCGTAGACCTCACACTTCGCCGCGCTATGACCATTTCTTTTACACTTGTTGCAAAATTTGGTGCAGAACCCCGAGTGATTCTTTTCACACCTTTGGCATAGCTGCTTCTGATTGTTGTTGTTGTTGCGGTTATTATTGTTGTTGGGATGATTGTTGTAGTTGCTGTTGTTGTTGTTGTTGTTGTTGTTGTTGTTGGGCCGTTTGTTGTAGTTGCGATTGATGTTGCGATTGTTGGGATAATTGTTGCGATTATTGTTGTAATTACTGTTGTTGTTGTATTGGTGATTCTTATCACCGTTTTCCTCCCACTTTCTTTTGACTTGCTTCACATTGGCCTCTTCAGCAGTCTGTTCTTTAATTCTTTCTTCAATCTGGTTCACTAGTTTGTGAGCCATTCTACATGCCTGTTGTATGGAGGCGGGCTCGTGTGAACTTATATCTTCTTGGATTCTTTCCGGTAATCCTTTCACAAACGCGTCGATCTTCTCTTCCTCATCTTCGAATGCTCCCGGACACAATAGGCACAATTCTGTGAATCGTCTTTCGTACGTGGTAATATCAAATCCTTGGGTTCGTAACCCTCTAAGTTCTGTCTTGAGCTTATTGACCTCGGTTCTGGGACGGTACTTCTCGTTCATCAAGTGCTTGAATGCTGACCACGGTAGTGCGTACGCATCGTCTTGTCCCACTTGCTCTAGATAGGTATTCCACCATGTTAACGCAGAACCTGTGAAGGTATGCGTAGCGTACTTCACTTTGTCCTCTTCAGTAAACTTACTTATGGCAAACACCGATTCGACCTTCTCGGTCCACCGTTTCAATCCGATCGGTGCTTCGATTCCATCAAATTCCAAAGGTTTACAGGCAGTGAATTCTTTGTAGGTGCATCCTACACGATTTTCTGTACTGCTAGATCCAAGGTTATTGTTGGTATGTAGCGCAGCCTGTACTGCGGCTATGTTTGAAGCTAGAAAAGTACGGAATTCCTCTTCATTCATATTCACGGTGTGTCGAGTAGTCGGTGCCATTTCCTTCAAAATAGTCAAATGGAACAAGTTAATCATACAGAATATTAAGAGTAGTTAATAGTATTTCGTAGCATAATATGAACTCATTTATAAAAGCTTTTTTCTTCATATTAGCGTTTTATAAGTTTAAATTCGGGTAGTACCTACCCGTTAAGTTCATACTTAGTAGCTAATATACAATTCAACTACTACAATTCTATATGAAAAACTGATTATAATAATATTTCGCGTTCAAACTTTTACACAATATTTTACAAACTTACAATACCGCTTATTTTACATATAGCATGAAATATAGCACACAATAAATTTGATACAAGATGGTTGTGAAGATAATTCTAGCTAGTACACAAGTCGTTCAGCAAAGGCAATAAAGACACGTAATTCATACGTCCAGAAACAAGTCATGCATTCTGGTTTTACTAGGATTACTTCCCATCCTTGGTCTTGTGGAACATAACCGTTATGGCCGTTGATAAGACAGCGTGTTGTAACGTCGTCAAAGGGACGAGGGTTACGTAATGACCAACAGTCTCGTAATAACCTAAAAACCTCATTTCTTATCCCAATTACCGACTCCGTCACTTGAGGGAACGTTTTGTTTAATAGTTATAGCCCGATGTTCTTGTTCTCACTTTGGTGAGAAGCGAACATTACTAACCCGTAAGCGTAACATGCTTCTTTATGTTGCATGTTAGCCGCTTTTTCTAAATCACGAAGTCCTATATTTGGATATACTGAGTCAAAATAATTTCTTAACCCGTTGCGTAAAATAGCATTTGGGTTCCCCGCAATATATGCGTCAAAGTAAACACATCGTAACTTATGGATTTCCCAATGTGATATCCCCCATCTTCCGAACGAAAGCCTTTTATAAACCAAATCATTCTTGGAACGTTCTTCGAATGTCTTACAAACTGATCTCGCCTTAAATAGTTGTGCCGAGGAATTCTGACCGACTCTAGACAAGATTTCATCAATCATGTCTCCGGGTAGGTCTCTTAAAATATTAGGTTGTCTATCCATTTTGTGTTTTTATACTGTAAAATAGACAAGAGTTAGATTCATAAAAAAAATACTTATCAATACAAGCAATTTTTACATATATCATAAAGCATAAGCACACTATATTACATATATTACACCACACGAATACAACTATCTTATTCCGACTCGCTTGTTTCTTCTTCTTCAGTTTTGGTTCGTTTTGCCAAGTTTCTAGGGATATATGATGTTCCCCTAATACGAGCCGTAATTTTCCACATTGGTTTAGAAAAACCTGGTGGTTTAGAGGTTCCCGGGTCATTGTTACAACTTAAGGACTTCGGGGGTTGACGATACATATAAAGTTCATCGGGGTTGGAATTAGATTTCTCTATTTTTATGCCCTTTCCCTTATTATTTTCTTTTGCCTTTTTAAATTCAGTTGGGGTAATTTCTATAACATCATCGGAATTCTCGTCGGAATCCGATTCATCGGAGAATTGGTAATCCTCCCAATATTTTGCTTCCTTGGCGGAAACACCATTGACCATAATTAACTTTGGTCGGTTGGTTGAGGATTTTCTTTTACTTAACCGTTTTATTATTTCCCCCACCGGTTCTATTTCTTCATCCGGTTCCGATTCTTCTTCCGGTTCCGATTCTTCTTCCGGTTCCGACTCTTCTTCCGGTTCCTCTTCGGGAACTTGTGAATCAGTCCACAAATCATTCCAATTTACATTTGACTCTTCATTATTATTAGGTGAGTCAATGGGACTTGTTCTAGAGGTAGACATCTATCACATAATATCAAACACGTTAAGAGATTAATATATCACATAATATTCATATGTTAAAAATATATAGTTTCCAACAAAAATGTTAAGCAATCATTTTTAAAGAAAACACGGTCGAAGTCCAGACTCACTAATGCATCCTAACAAACTCGATAAGACACACTAATGAAAAATTCTGGTTCTCTAAGACCAACGCTCTGATACCAACTGAAATGTCCCGTTCTTATTGATTAAAAACGTTCCATATTAATTGATTTCGTTGCGAGGTTTTGACCTCTATATGAGACGTTTTTCAAAGACTGCATTCATTTTTAAACAAACCATAACCTTTATTTCATCAATAAAGGTTTAAAAAGCTTTACGTAGATTATCAAATAATGATAATCTAAAATATCCTGTTTACACACGACCATTACATAATGGTTTACAATACAAATATGTTACAACAAAATAAGTTCCTTGAATGCAGTTTTTACACAATATCATACAAGCATGGACTCCAAATCTTGTCCTTATTTAAGTATGCGACAGCGGAAGCTCTTAATAATCACCTGAGAATAAACATGCTTAAAACGTCAACAAAAATGTTGGTGAGTTATAGGTTTAACCTATATATATCAAATCGTAACAATAGACCACAAGATTTCATATTTCAATACACATCCCATACATAGAGATAAAAATCATTCATATGGTGAACACCTGGTAACCGACAATAACAAGATGCATATATAAGAATATCCCCATCATTCCGGGACACCCTTCGGATATGATATAAATTTCGAAGTACTAAAGCATCCGGTACTTTGGATGGGGTTTGTTAGGCCCAATGGATCTATCTTTAGGATTCGCGTCAATTAGGGTGTCTGTTCCCTAATTCTTAGATTACCAGACTTAATAAAAAGGGGCATATTCGATTTCGATAATTCAACCATAGAATGTAGTTTCACGTACTTGTGTCTATTTTGTAAATCATTTATAAAACCTGCATGTATTCTCATCCCAAAAATATTAGATTTTAAAAGTGGGACTATAACTCACTTTCACAGATTTTTACTTCGTCGAGAAGTAAGACTTGGCCACTGTTGATTCACGAACCTATAACAATATATACATATATATTAAAGTATGTTTAAAATATATTTACAACACTTTTAATATATTTTGATGTTTTAAGTTTATTAAGTCAGCTGTCCTCGTTAGTAACCTACAACTAGTTGTCCACAGTTAGATGTACAGAAATAAATCAATAAATATTATCTTGAATCAATCCACGACCCAGTGTATACGTATCTCAGTATTGATCACAACTCAAACTATATATATTTTGGAATCAACCTCAACCCTGTATAGCTAACTCCAACATTCACATATAGAGTGTCTATGGTTGTTCCGAAATATATATAGATGTGTCGACATGATAGGTCGAAACATTGTATACGTGTCTATGGTATCTCAAGATTACATAATATATAATACAAGTTGATTAAGTTATGGTTGGAATAGATTTGTTACCAATTTTCACGTAGTTAAAATGAGAAAAATTATCCAATCTTGTTTTACCCATAACTTCTTCATTTTAAATCCGTTTTGAGTGAATCAAATTGCTATGGTTTCATATTGAACTCTATTTTATGAATCTAAACAAAAAAAGTATAGGTTTCTAGTCAGAAAAATAAGTTACAAGTCGTTTTTGTAAAGGTAGTCATTTCAGTCGAAAGAACGACGTCTAGATGACCATTTTAGAAAACATACTTCCACTTTGAGTTTAACCATAATTTTTGGATATAGTTTCATGTTCATAATAAAAATCATTTTCTCAGAATAACAACTTTTAAATCAAAGTTTATCATAGTTTTTAATTAACTAACCCAAAACAGCCCGCGGTGTTACTACGACGGCGTAAATCCGGTTTTACGGTGTTTTTCGTGTTTCCAGGTTTTAAATCATTAAGTTAGCATATCATATAGATATAGAACATGTGTTTAGTTGATTTTAAAAGTCAAGTTAGAAGGATTAACTTTTGTTTGCGAACAAGTTTAGAATTAACTAAACTATGTTCTAGTGATTACAAGTTTAAACCTTCGAATAAGATAGCTTTATATGTATGAATCGAATGATGTTATGAACATCATTACTACCTTAAGTTCCTTGGATGAACCTACTGGAAAAGAGAAAAATGGATCTAGCTTCAATGGATCCTTGGATGGCTCAAAGTTCTTGAAGCAAAATCATGACACGAAAACAAGTTCAAGTAAGATCATCACTTGAAATAAGATTGTTATAGTTATAGAAATTGAACCAAAGTTTGAATATGATTATTACCTTGTATTAGAATGATAACCTACTGTAAGAAACAAAGATTTCTTGAGGTTGGATGATCACCTTACAAGATTGGAAGTGAGCTAGCAAACTTGAAAGTATTCTTGATTTTATGAAACTAGAACTTTTGGAATTTATGAAGAACACTTAGAACTTGAAGATAGAACTTGAGAGAGTTCAATTAGATGAAGAAAATTGAAGAATGAAAGTGTTTGTAGGTGTTTTTGGTCGTTGGTGTATGGATTAGATATAAAGGATATGTAATTTTGTTTTCATGTAAATAAGTCATGAATGATTACTCATATTTTTGTAATCTTATGAGATATTTCATGCTAGTTGCCAAATGATGGTTCCCACATGTGTTAGGTGACTCACATGGGCTGCTAAGAGCTGATCATTGGAGTGTATATACCAATAGTACATACATCTAAAAGCTGTGTATTGTACGAGTACGAATACGGGTGCATACGAGTAGAATTGTTGATGAAACTGAACGAGAATGTAATTGTAAGCATTTTTGTTAAGTAGAAGTATTTTGATAAGTGTATTGAAGTCTTTCAAAAGTGTATAAATACATATTAAAACACTACATGTATATACATTTTAACTGAGTCGTTAAGTCATCGTTAGTCGTTACATGTAAGTGTTGTTTTGAAACCTTTAGGTTAACGATCTTGTTAAATGTTGTTAACCCAATGTTTATAATATCAAAAGAGATTTTAAATTATTATATTATCATGATATTATGATGTACGAATATCTCTTAATATGATATATATACATTAAATGTCGTTACAACGATAAACGTTACATATATGTCTCGTTTCAAAATCATTAAGTTAGTAGTCTTGTTTTTACATATGTAGTTCATTGTTAATATAATTAATGATATGTTTACTTATCATAATATCATGTTAACTATACATATAACCATATATATGTCATCATATAGTTTTTTTTTACAAGTTTTAACGTTCGTGAATCACCGGTCAACTTGGGTGGTCAATTGTCTATATGAAACCTATTTCAATTAATCAAGTCTTAACAAGTTTGATTGCTTAACATGTTGGAAACATTTAATCATGTAAATATCAATCTCAATTAATATATATAAACATGGAAAAGTTCGGGTCACTACACAATATATGCGTCAAAGTAAACACATCGTAACTTATGGATTTCCCAATGTGATATCCCCCATCTTTCGAACGAAAGCCTTTTATAAACCAAGGCATTCTTGGAACGTTCTTCGAATGTCTTACAAACTGATCTCGCCTTAAATAGTTGTGCCGAAGAATTCTGACCGACTCTAGACAAGATTTCATCAATCATGTCTCCGGGTAGGTCTCTTAAAATATTGGGTTGTCTATCCATTTTGTGTTTTTATACTGTAAAATAGACAAGAGTTAGATTCAGAAAAAAAATACTTATTAATACAAGCAATTTTTACATATATCATAAAGCATAAGCACACTATATTACTTATATTACACCACACGAATACAACTATCTTATTCCGACTCGCTTGTTTCTTCTTCTTCGGTTTTGGTTCGTTTTGCCAAGTTTCTAGGGATATATGATGTTCCCCTAATACGAGCCGTCGTTATCCACATTGGTTTAGAAAAACCTGGTGGTTTAGAGGGTCCCGGGTCATTGTTACAACTTAAGGACTTCGGGGGTTGACGATACATATAAAGTTCATCGGGGTTGGAATTAGATTTCTCTATTTTTATGCCCTTTCCCTTATTATTTTCTTTTGCCTTTTTAAATTTAGTTGGGGTAATTTCTATAACATAATCGGAATTCTCGTCGGAATCTGATTCATCGGAGAATTGGTAATCCTCCCAATATTTTGCTTCCTTGGCGGAAACACCATTGACCATAATTAACCTTGGTCGGTTGGTTGAGGATTTTCTTTTACTTAACCGTTTTATTATTTCCCCCACCGGTTCTATTTCTTCATCCGGTTCCGATTCTTCTTCCGGTTCCGATTCTTCTTCCGGTTCCGACTCTTCTTCCGGTTCCGACTCTTCTTCCGGTTCCTCTTCGGGAACTTGTGAATCAGTCCACGAATCATTCCAATTTACATTTGACTCTTCATTATTATTAGGTGAGTCAATGGGACTTGTTCTAGAGGTAGACATCTATCACATAATATCAAACGCGTTAAGAGATTAATATATCACATAATATTCACATGTTAAAAATATATAGTTTCCAACAAAATTTGTTAAGCAATCATTTTTCAAGTAAACACGGTCGAAGTCCAGACTCACTAATGCATCCTAACAAACTAGATAAGACACACTAATGCAAAATTCTGGTTCTCTAAGACCAACGCTCGGATACCAACTGAAATGTCCCGTTCTTATTGATTAAAAACGTTCCATATTAATTGATTTCGTTGCGAGGTTTTGACCTCTATATGAGACGTTTTTCAAATACTGCATTCATTTTAAAACAAACCATAACCTTTATTTCATCAATAAAGGTTTAAAAAGCTTTACGTAGATTATCAAATAATGATAATCTAAAATATCCTGTTTACACACGACCATTACATAATGGTTTACAATACAAATATGTTACAACAAAATAAGTTTCTTGAATGCAGTTTTTTTTACACAATATCATACAAGCATGGACTCCAAATCTCGTCCTTATTTAAGTATGTGACAGCGGAAGCTCTTAATAATCACCTGAGAATAAACATGCTTAAAACGTCAACAAATATGTTGGTGAGTTATAGGTTTAACCTATATATATCAAATCATAATAATAGACCACAAGATTTCATATTTCAATACACATCCCATACATAGAGATAAAAATCATTTATATGGTGAACACCTAGTAACCGACATTAACAAGATGCATATATAAGAATATCCCCATCATTCCGGGACACCCTTCGGATATGATATAAATTTCGAAGTACTAAAGCATCCGGTACTTTGGATGGGGTTTGTTAGGCCCAATAGATCTATCTTTAGGATTCGCGTCAATTAGGGTGTCTGTTCCCTAATTCTTAGATTACCAAACTTAATAAAAAGGGGCATATTCGATTTCGATAATTCAACCATAGAATGTAGTTTCACGTACTTGTGTCTATTTTGTAAATCATTTATAAAACCTGCATGTATTCTCATCCCAAAAATATTAGATTTTAAAAGTGGGACTATAACTCACTTTCACAGATTTTTACTTCGTCGGGAAGTAAGACTTGGCCACTGGTTGATTCACGAACCTATAACAATATATACATATATATCAAAGTATGTTCAAAATATATTTACAACACTTTTAATATATTTTGATGTTTTAAGTTTATTAAGTCAGCTGTCCTCGTTAATAACCTACAACTAGTTGTCCACAGTTAGATGTACATAAATAAATCGATAAATATTATCTTGAATCAATCCACGACCCAGTGTATACGTATCTCAGTATTGATCACAACTCAAACTATATATATTTTGGAATCAACCTCAACCCTGTATAGCTAACTCCAACATTCACATATAGAGTGTCTATGGTTGTTCCGAAATATATATAGATGTGTCGACATGATAGGTCGAAATATTGTATACGTGTCTATGGTGAAATGTCCCGTTCTTATTGATTAAAAACGTTCCATATTAATTGATTTCGTTGCGAGGTTTTGACCTCTATATGAGACGTTTTTCAAAGACTGCATTCATTTTAAAACAAACCATAACCTTTATTTCATCAATAAAGGTTTAAAAAGCTTTACGTAGATTATCAAATAATGATAATCTAAAATATCCTGTTTACACACGACCATTACATAATGGTTTACAATACAAATATGTTACAACAAAATAAGTTTCTTGAATGCAGTTTTTACACAATATCATACAAGCATGGACTCTAAATCTCGTCCTTATTTAAGTATGCGACAGCGGAAGCTCTTAATAATCACCTGAGAATAAACATGCTTAAAACGTCAACAAAAATGTTGGTGAGTTATAGGTTTAACCTATATATATCAAATCATAATAATAGACCACAAGATTTCATATTTCAATACACATCCCATACATAGAGATAAAAATCATTCATATGGTGAACACCTGGTAACCGACATTAACAAGATGCATATATAAGAATATCCCCATCATTCCGGGACACCCTTCGGATATGATATAAATTTCGAAGTACTAAAGCATCCGGTACTTTGGATGGGGTTTGTTAGGCCCAATAGATCTATCTTTAGGATTCGCGTCAATTAGGGTGTCTGTTCCCTAATTCTTAGATTACCAGACTTAATAAAAAGGGGCATATTCGATTTCAATAATTCAACCATAGAATGTAGTTTCACGTACTTGTGTCTATTTTGTAAATCATTTATAAAACCTGCATGTATTCTCATCCCAAAAATATTAGATTTTAAAAGTGGGACTATAACTCACTTTCACAGATTTTTACTTCGTCGGGAAGTAAGACTTGGCCACTGTTGATTCACGAACCTATAACAATATATACATATATATTAAAGTATGTTCAAAATATATTTACAACACTTTTAATATATTTTGATGTTTTAAGTTTATTAAGTCAGCTGTCCTCGTTAGTAACCTATAACTAGTTGTCCACAGTTAGATGTACAGAAATAAATCGATAAATATTATCTTGAATCAATCCACGACCCAGTGTATACGTATCTCAGTATTGATCACAACTCAAACTATATATATTTTGGAATCAACCTCAACCCTGTATAGCTAACTCCAACATTCACATATAGAGTGTCTATGGTTGTTCCGAAATATATATAGATGTGTCGACATGATAGGTCAAAACATTGTATACGTGTCTATGGTATCTCAAGATTACATAATATACAATACAAGTTGATTAAGTTATGGTTGGAATAGATTTGTTACCAATTTTCACGTAGTTAAAATGAGAAAAATTATCCAATCTTGTTTTACCCATAACTTCTTCATTTTAAATCCGTTTTGAGTGAATCAAATTGCTATGGTTTCATATTGAACTCTATTTTATGAATCTAAACTGAAAAGTATAGGTTTATAGTTGGAAAAATAAGTTACAAGTCGTTTTTGTAAAGGTAGTCATTTCAGTCGAAAGAACGACGTCTAGATGACCATTTTAGAAAACATACTTCCACTTTGAGTTTAACCATAATTTTTGGATATAGTTTCATGTTCATAATAAAAATCATTTTCTCAGAATTACAACTTTTAAATCAAAGTTTATCATAGTTTTTAATTAACTAACCCAAAACAGCCCGCGGTGTTACTACGACGGCGTAAATCCGGTTTTACGGTGTTTTTCGTGTTTCCAGGTTTTAAATCATTAAGTTAGCATATCATATAGATATAGAACATGTGTTTAGTTGATTTTAAAAGTCAAGTTAGAAGGATTAACTTTTATTTGCGAACAAGTTTAGAATTAACTAAACTATGTTCTAGTGATTACAAGTTTAAACCTTCGAATAAGATAGCTTTATATGTATGAATCGAATGATGTTATGAACATCATTACTACCTTAAGTTCCTTGGATAAACCTACTGGAAAAGAGAAAAATGGATCTAGCTTCAACGGATCCTTGGATGGCTCGAAGTTCTTGAAGCAGAATCATGACACGAAAACAAGTTCAAGTAAGATCATCACTTGAAATAAGATTGTTATAGTTATAGAAATTGAACCAAAGTTTGAATATGATTATTACCTTGTATTAGAATGATAACCTACTATAAGAAACAAAGATTTCTTGAGGTTGGATGATCACCTTACAAGATTGGAAGTGAGCTAGCAAACTTGAAAGTATTCTTGATTTTATGTAACTAGAACTTGTAGAATTTATGAAGAACACTTAGAACTTGAAGATAGAACTTGAGAGAGATCAATTAGATGAAGAAAATTGAAGAATGAAAGTGTTTGTAGGTGTTGTTGGTCGTTGGTGTATGGATTAGATATAAAGGATATGTAATTTTGTTTTCATGTAAATAAGTCATGAATGATTACTCATATTTTTGTAATTTTATGAGATATTTCATGCTAGTTGCCAAATGATGGTTCCCACATGTGTTAGGTGACTCACATGGGCTGCTAAGAGCTGATCATTGGAGTGTATATACCAATAGTACATACATCTAAAAGCTGTGTATTGTACGAGTACGAATACGGGTGCATACGAGTAGAATTGTTGATGAAACTGAACGAGGATGTAATTGTAAGCATTTTTGTTAAGTAGAAGTATTTTGATAAGTGTATTGAAGTCTTTCAAAAGTGTATAAATACATATTAAAACACTACATGTATATACATTTTAACTGAGTCGTTAAGTCATCGTTAGTCGTTACATGTAAGTGTTGTTTTGAAACCTTTAGGTTAACGATCTTGTTAAATGTTGTTAACCCAATGTTTATAATATCAAATGAGATTTTAAATTATTATATTATCATGATATTATCATGTATGAATATCTCTTAATATGATATATATACATTAAATGTCTTTACAACGATAATCGTTACATATATGTCTCGTTTAAAAATCATTAAGTTAGTAGTCTTGTTTTTACATATGTAGTTCATTGTTAATATACTTAATGATATGTTTACTTATCATAGTATCATGTTAACTATATATATATCCATATATATGTCATCATATAGTTTTTACAAGTTTTAACGTTCGTGAATCACCGGTCAACTTGGGTGGTCAATTGTCTATATGAAACATATTTCAATTAATCAAGTCTTAACAAGTTTGATTGCTTAACATGTTGGAAACATTTAATCATGTAAATATCAATCTCAATTAATATATATAAACATGGAAAAGTTCGGGTCACTACAGTACCTACCCGTTAAATAAATTTCGTCCCGAAATTTTAAACAGTTGAAGGTGTTGACGAATCTTCTCGAAATAGATGCGGGTATTTCTTCTTCATCTGATCTTCACACTCCCAGGTGAACTTGGGTCCTCTACGAGCATTCCATCGAACAATAACAATTGGTATCTTGTTTTGCTTAAGTCTTTTAACCTCACGATCTATTATTTCGACGGGTTCTTTGATGAATTGAAGTTTTTCGTTGATTTGGATTTCATCTAACGGAATAGTGAGATCTTCTTTAGCAAAACATTTCTTCAAATTCGAGACGTGGAAAGTGTTATGTACAGCCGCGAGTTGTTGAGGTAACTCAAGTCGGTAAGCTACTGGTCCGACACGATCAATAATCTTGAATGGTCCAATATACCTTGGATTTAATTTCCCTCGTTTACCAAATCGAACAACGCCTTTCCAAGGTGCAACTTTAAGCATGACCATCTCTCCAATTTCAAATTCTATATCTTTTCTTTTAATGTCAGCGTAGCTCTTTTGTCGACTTTGGGCGGTTTTCAACCGTTGTTGAATTTGGATGATCTTCTCGGTAGTTTCTTGTATAATCTCCGGACCCGTAATCTGTCTATCCCCCACTTCACTCCAATAAATCGGAGACCTGCACTTTCTACCATAAAGTGCTTCAAACGGCGCCATCTCAATGCTTGAATGGTAGCTGTTGTTGTAGGAAAATTCTGCTAACGGTAGATGTCGATCCCAACTGTTTCCGAAATCAATAACACATGCTCGTAGCATGTCTTCAAGCGTTTGTATCGTCCTTTCGCTCTGCCCATCAGTTTGTGGATGATAGGCAGTACTCATGTCTAGACGAGTTCCTAATGCTTGCTGTAATGTCTGCCAGAATCTTGAAATAAATCTGCCATCCCTATCAGAGATAATAGAGATTGGTATTCCATGTCTGGAGACGACTTCCTTCAAATACAGTCGTGCTAACTTCTCCATCTTGTCATCTTCTCTTATTGGTAGGAAGTGTGCTGATTTGGTGAGACGATCAACTATTACCCAAATAGTATCAAAACCACTTGCAGTCCTTGGCAATTTAGTGATGAAATCCATGGTAATGTTTTTCCATTTCCATTCCGGGATTTCGGGTTGTTGAAGTAGACTTGATGGTTTCTGATGCTCAGCTTTGACCTTAGAACACGTCAAACATTCTCCTACGTATTTAACAACATCGGCTTTCATACCCGGCCACCAAAAATGTTTCTTGAGATCCTTGTACATCTTCCCCGTTCCAGGATGTATTGAGTATCTGGTTTTATGAGCTTCTCTAAGTACCATTTCTCTCATATCTCCAAATTTTGGTACCCAAATCCTTTCAGCCCTATACCGGGTTCCGTCTTCCCGAATATTAAGATGCTTCTCCGATCCTTTGGGTATTTCATTATTTAAATTTCCCTCTTTTAAAACTCCTTGTTGCGCCTCCTTTATTTGAGTAGTAATGTTATTATGAATCATTATATTCATAGATTTTACTCGAATGGGTTCTCTGTCCTTCCTGCTTAAGGCATCGGCTACCACATTTGCCTTCCCCGGGTGGTAACGAATCTCAAAGTCGTAATCATTCAATAATTCAATCCACCTACGCTGCCTCATATTCAGTTGTTTCTGATTAAATATGTGTTGAAGACTTTTGTGGTCGGTATATATAATACTTTTGACCCCATATAAGTAGTGCCTCCAAGTCTTTAATGCAAAAACAACCGCGCTTAATTCCAAATCATGCGTCGTATAATTTTGTTCGTGAATCTTCAATTGTCTAGACGCATAAGCAATCACCTTCGTTCGTTGCATTAATACACAACCGAGACCTTGCTTTGATGCATCACAATAAATCACAAAATCATCATTCCCTTCAGGCAATGACAATATAGGTGCCGTAGTTAGCTTTTTCTTCAATAACTGAAACGCTTTCTCTTGTTCATCATTCCATTCAAATTTCTTCCCTTTATGCGTTAATGCAGTCAAGGGTTTTGCTATTCTGGAAAAGTCTTGGATGAACCTTCTGTAGTAACCAGCTAGTCCTAAAAACTGGCGTATGTGTTTCGGAGTTTTCGGGGTTTCCCACTTTTCAACAGTTTCTATCTTTGCCGGATCCACCTTAATACCTTCTTTGTTCACTATGTGACCGAGGAATTGAACTTTTTCCAACTAAAATGCACACTTTAAAAACTTAGCGTACAATTCTTCCTTCCTCAATACTTCTAACACCTTTCTCAAATGTTCACCGTGTTCTTGGTCATTCTTTGAGTAAATAAGTATGTCATCAATGAAAACAATGACAAACTTGTCAAGGTATGGTCCACACACTTGGTTCATAAGGTCCATGAACACAGCTGGTGCATTAGTTAAACCAAACGGCATGACCATAAACTCGTAATGACCGTAACGTGTTCTGAAAGCAGTCTTTGGAATATCATCTTCTTTCACCCGCATTTGATGATACCCGGAACGTAAGTCAATCTTTGAATAAACAGACGAGCCTTGTAGTTGATCAAATAAGTCATCGATTCTCGGTAGTGGGTAGCGGTTCTTGATGGTAAGTTTGTTCAACTCTCGGTAGTCGATTCACAACCTGAATGTACCATCTTTCTTCTTGACAAACAAAACAGGAGCTCCCCACGGTGATGTGCTTGGTCGAATGAAACCACGCTCTAAAAGTTCTTGTAATTGGCTTTGTAGTTCTTTCATCTCGCTGGGTGCGAGTCTGTAAGGAGCACGAGCTATTGGTGCAGCTCCTGGTATAAGATCTATTTGAAATTCAACGGATCGATGTGGGGGTAATCCCGGTAATTCTTTCGGAAATACATCGGGAAATTCTTTTGCAATGGGAACATCATTGATGCTCTTTTCTTCAGTTTGTACTTTCTCGACGTGTGCTAGAACAGCATAGCAACCTTTTCTTATTAGTTTTTTGTGCCTTCAAATTACTAATAAGATGTAGCTTCGTGTTGCCCTTTTCTCCGTACACCATTAAGGGTTTTCCTTTTTCTCGTATAATGAGAATTGCATTTTTGTAACAAATAATCTCTGCTTTCACTTCTTTCAACCAGTCCATACCAATTATCACATCAAAACTCCCTAACTCTACTGGTATCAAATCAATCTTAAATGTTTCGCTAACTAGTTTAATTTCTCGATTCCGACATATATTATCTGCTGAAATTAATTTACCATTTGCTAATTCGAGTAAAAATTTACTATCCAAAGGCTTCAATGGACAACTTAATTTAGCACAAAAATCTCTACTCATATAGCTTCTATCCGCACCCGAATCAAATAAAACGTAAGCAGATTTATTGTCAATAAGAAACGTACCCGTAACAAGCTCCGGGTCTTCCTGTGCCTCTGCCGCATTAATATTGAAAACTCTTCCGCGGCCTTGTCCATTCGTGTTCTCCTGGTTCGGGTAATTTCTAATAATGTGGCCCGGTTTTCCACATTTATAACAAACTACATTGGCATAACTTGCTCCGACACTACTTGCTCCGCCATTACTCGTTCCGACACCATTTGTTCCTTTCGTTCTGTTAACCCCTGGTCCGTAGACATCACACTTCGCCGCGCTATGACCATTTCTTTTACACTTGTTGCAAAATTTGGTGCAGAACCCCGAGTGATACTTTTCACACCTTTGGCATAGCTGCTTCTGATTGTTGTTGTTGTTGCGGTTATTATTGTTGTTAAGATGATTGTTGTGGTTGCTGTTGTTGTTGTTGTTGTTGTTGTTGTTGTTGGGCCGTTTGTTGTAGTTGCGATTGATGTTGCGATTGTTGGGATAATTGTTGCGATTATTGTTGTAATTGCTGTTGTTGTTGTATTGGTGATTCTTATCACCGTTTTCCTCCCACTTTCTTTTGACTTGCTTCACATTGGCCTCTTCAGCAGTCTGTTCTTTAATTCTTTCTTCAATCTGGTTCACTAGTTTGTGAGCCATTCTACATGCCTGTTGTATGGAGGAGGGCTCGTGTGAACTTATATCTTCTTGGATTCTTTCCGGTAATCCTTTCACAAACGCGTCGATCTTCTCTTCCTCATCTTCGAATGCTCCCGGACACAATAGGCACAATTCTGTGAATCGTCTTTCGTACGTGGTAATATCAAATCCTTGGGTTCGTAACCCTCTAAGTTCTGTCTTGAGCTTATTGACCTCGGTTCTGGGACGGTACTTCTCGTTCATCAAGTGCTTGAATGCTGACCACGGTAGTGCGTACGCATCGTCTTGTCCCACTTGCTCTAGATAGGTATTCCACCATGTTAACGCAGAACCTGTGAAGGTATGCGTAGCGTACTTCACTTTGTCCTCTTCAGTACACTTACTTATGGCAAACACCGATTCGACCTTCTCGGTCCACCGTTTCAATCCGATCGGTCCTTCGGTTCCATCAAATTCCAAAGGTTTGCAGGCAGTGAATTCTTTGTAGGTGCATCCTACACAATTTCCTGTACTGCTAGATCCAAGGTTATTGTTGGTATGTAGCGCATCATGTACTGCGGCTATGTTTGAAGCTAGAAAAGTACGGAATTCCACTTCATTCATATTCACGGTGTGTCGAGTAGTCGGTGCCATTTCCTTCAAAATAGTTAAATGGAACAAGTTAATCATACAGAATATTAAGAGTAGTTAATAGTATTTCGTAGCATAATATGAACTCATTTATAAAAGCTTTTTCTTCATATTAGCGTTTTATAAGTTTAAATTAGGGTAGTACCTACCCGTTAAGTTCATACTTAGTAGCTAATATACAATTCAACTACTACAATTCTATATGAAAAACTGATTATAATAATATTTCGCGTTCAAACTTTTACACAATATTTTACAAACTTACAATACCGCTTATTTTACATATAGCATGAAATATAGCACACAATAAATTTGATACAAGATGGTTGTGAAGATAATTCTAGCTAGTACACAAGTCGTTCAGCAAAGGCAATAAAGACACGTAATTCATACGTCCAGAAACAAGTCATGCATTCTGGTTTTACTAGGATTACTTCCCATCCTTGGTCTTGTGGAACATAACCGTTATGGCCGTTGATAAAACAGCGTGTTGTAACGTCATCAAAAGGGCGAGGGTTACGTAATGTCCAACAGTCCCGTAACAATCTAAAAACCTCATTTCTTACCCCAATTACCGACTCCGTCACTTGTGGGAACGTTTTGTTTAATAGTTGTAGCCCGATGTTCTTGTTCTCACTTTGGTGAGAAGCGAACATTACTAATCCGTAAGCATAACATGCTTCTTTATGTTGCATGTTAGCCGCTTTTTCTAAATCACGAAGTCCAATATTCGGATATATTGAGTCAAAATAATTTCTTAACCCATTGCGTAAAATAGCATTTGGGTTCCCCGCAATATATGCGTCAAAGTAAACACATCGTAACTTATGGATTTCCCAATGTGATATCCCCCATCTTTCGAACGAAAGCCTTTTATAAACCAAGGCATTCTTGGAACGTTCTTCGAATGTCTTACAAACTGATCTCGCCTTAAATAGTTGTGCCGAAGAATTCTGACCGACTCTAGACAAGATTTCATCAATCATGTCTCCGGGTAGGTCTCTTAAAATATTGGGTTGTCTATCCATTTTGTGTTTTTATACTGTAAAATAGACAAGAGTTAGATTCATAAAAAAAAATACTTATTAATACAAGCAATTTTTACATATATCATAAAGCATAAGCACACTATATTACATATATTACACCACACGAATACAACTATCTTATTCTGACTCGCTTGTTTCTTCTTCTTCGGTTTTGGATCGTTTTGCCAAGTTTCTAGGGATATATGATGTTCCCCTAATACGAGCCGTCGTTGTCCACATTGGTTTAGAAAAACCTGGTGGTTTAGAGGTTCCCGGGTCATTGTTACAACTTAAGGACTTCGGGGGTTGTCGATACATATAAAGTTCATCGGGGTTGGAATTAGATTTCTCTATTTTTATGCCCTTTCCCTTATTATTTTCTTTTGCCTTTTTAAATTCAGTTGGGGTAATTTCTATAACATCATCGGAATTCTCGTCGGAATCCGATTCATCGGAGAATTGGTAATCCTCCCAATATTTTGCTTCCTTGGCGGAAACACCATTGACCATAATTAACCTTGGTCGGTTGGTTGAGGATTTTCTTTTACTTAACCATTTTATTATTTCCCCCACCGGTTCTATTTCTTCATCCGGTTCCGATTCTTCTTCCGGTTCCGATTCTTCTTCCGGTTCCGACTCTTCTTCCGGTACCTCTTCGGGAACTTGTGAATCAGTCCACGAATCATTCTAATTTACATTTGACTCTTCATTATTATTAGGTGAGTCAATGGGACTTGTTCTAGAGGTGGACATCTATCACATAATATCAAACGCGTTAAGAGATTAATATATCACATAATATTCACATGTTAAAAATATATAGTTTCCAACAAAATTTGTTAAGCAATCATTTTTCAAGTAAACACGGTCGAAGTCCAGACTCACTAATGCATCCTAACAAACTCGATAAGACACACTAATGCAAATTTATGGTTCTCTAAGACCAACGCTCGGATACCAACTGAAATGTCCCGTTCTTATTGATTAAAAACGTTCCATATTAATTGATTTCGTTGCTAGGTTTTGACCTCTATATGAGACGTTTTTCAAAGACTGCATTCATTTTAAAACAAACCATAACCTTTATTTCATCAATAAAGGTTTAAAAAGCTTTACGTAGATTATCAAATAATGATAATCTAAAATATCCTGTTTACACACGACCATTACATAATGGTTTACAATACAAATATGTTACAACAAAATAAGTTTCTTGAATGCAGTTTTTACACAATATCATACAAGCATGGACTCCAAATCTCGTCCTTATTTAAGTATGCGACAGCGGAAGCTCTTAATAATCACCTGAGAATAAACATGCTTAAAACGTCAACAAAAATGTTGGTGAGTTATAGGTTTAACCTATATATATCAAATCATAATAATAGACCACAAGATTTCATATTTCAATACACATCCCATACATAGAGATAAAAATCATTCATATGGTGAACACCTGGTAACCGACATTAACAAGATGCATATATAAGAATATCCCCATCATTCCGGGACACCCTTCGGATATGATATAAATTTCGAAGTACTAAAGCATCCGGTACTTTGGATGGGGTTTGTTAGGCCCAATAGATCTATCTTTAGGATTCGCGTCAATTAGGGTGTCTGTTCCCTAATTCTTAGATTACCAGACTTAATAAAAAGGGGCATATTCGATTTCGATAATTCAACCATAGAATGTAGTTTCACGTACTTGTGTCTATTTTGTAAATCATTTATAAAACCTGCATGTATTCTCATCCCAAAAATATTAGATTTTAAAAGTGGGACTATAACTCACTTTCACAGATTTTTACTTCGTCGGGAAGTAAGACTTGGCCACTGTTGATTCACGAACCTATAACAATATATACATATATATTAAAGTATGTTCAAAATATATTTACAACACTTTTAATATATTTTGATGTTTTAAGTTTATTAAGTCAGCTGTCCTCGTTAGTAACCTATAACTAGTTGTCCACAGTTAGATGTACAGAAATAAATCGATAAATATTATCTTGAATCAATCCACGACCCAGTGTATACGTATCTCAGTATTGATCACAACTCAAACTATATATATTTTGGAATCAACCTCAACCCTGTATAGCTAACTCCAACATTCACATATAGAGTGTCTATGGTTGTTCCGAAATATATATAGATGTGTCGACATGATAGGTCGAAACATTGTATACGTGTCTATGGTATCTCAAGATTACATAATATACAATACAAGTTGATTAAGTTATGGTTGGAATAGATTTGTTACCAATTTTCACGTAGTTAAAATGAGAAAAATTATCCAATCTTGTTTTACCCATAACTTCTTCATTTTAAATCCGTTTTGAGTGAATCAAATTGCTATGGTTTCATATTGAACTCTATTTTATGAATCTAAACAGAAAAGTATAGGTTTATAGTTGGAAAAATAAGTTACAAGTCGTTTTTGTAAAGGTAGTCATTTCAGTCGAAAGAACGACGTCTAGATGACCATTTTAGAAAACATACTTACACTTTGAGTTTAACCATAATTTTTGGATATAGTTTCATGTTCATAATAAAAATCATTTTCTCAGAATTACAACTTTTAAATCAAAGTTTATCATAGTTTTTAATTAACTAACCCAAAACAGCCCGCGGTGTTACTACGACGGCGTAAATCCGGTTTTACGGTGTTTTTCGTGTTTCCAGGTTTTAAATCATTAAGTTAGCATATCATATAGATATAGAACATGTGTTTAGTTGATTTTAAAAGTCAAGTTAGAAGGATTAACTTTTATTTGCGAACAAGTTTAGAATTAACTAAACTATGTTCTAGTGATTACAAGTTTAAACCTTCGAATAAGATAGCTTTAGATGTATGAATCGAATGATGTTATGAACATCATTACTACCTTAAGTTCCTTGGATAAACCTACTGGAAAAGTGAAAAATGGATCTAGCTTCAACGGATCCTTGGATGGCTCGAAGTTCTTGAAGCAGAATCATGACACGAAAACAAGTTCAAGTAAGATCATCACTTGAAATAAGATTGTTATAGTTATAGAAATTGAACCAAAGTTTGAATATGATTATTACCTTGTATTAGAATGATAACCTACTGTAAGAAACAAAGATTTCTTGAGGTTGGATGATCACCTTACAAGATTGGAAGTGAGCTAGCAAACTTTAAAGTATTCTTGATTTTATGTAACTAGAACTTGTAGAATTTATGAAGAACACTTAGAACTTGAAGATAGAACTTGAGAGAGATCAATTAGATGAAAAAAATTGAAGAATGAAAGTGTTTGTAGGTGTTTTTGGTCGTTGGTGTATGGATTAGATATAAAGGATATGTAATTTTGTTTTCATGTAAATAAGTCATGAATGATTACTCATATTTTTGTAATTTTATGAGATATTTCATGCTAGTTGCCAAATGATGGTTCCCACATGTGTTAGGTGACTCACATGGGCTGCTAAGAGCTGATCATTGGAGTGTATATACCAATAGTACATACATCTAAAAGCTGTGTATTGTACGAGTACGAATACGGGTGCATACGAGTAGAATTGTTGATGAAACTGAACGAGGATGTAATTGTAAGCATTTTTTTTAAGTAGAAGTATTTTGATAAGTGTATTGAAGTCTTTAAAAAGTGTATAAATACATATTAAAACACTACATGTATATACATTTTAACTGAGTCGTTAAGTCATCGTTAGTCGTTACATGTAAGTGTTGTTTTGAAACCTTTAGGTTAACGATCTTGTTAAATGTTGTTAACCCAATGTTTATAATATCAAATGAGATTTTAAATTATTATATTATCATGATATTATCATGTATGAATATCTCTTAATATGATATATATACATTAAATGTCTTTACAACGATAATCGTTACATATATGTCTCGTTTAAAAATCATTAAGTTAGTAGTCTTGTTTTTACATATGTAGTTCATTGTTAATATACTTAATGATATGTTTACTTATCATAGTATCATGTTAACTATATATATATCCATATATATGTCATCATATAGTTTTTACAAGTTTTAACGTTCGTGAATCACCGGTCAACTTGGGTGGTCAATTGTCTATATGAAACATATTTCAATTAATCAAGTCTTAACAAGTTTGATTGCTTAACATGTTGGAAACATTTAATCATGTAAATATCAATCTCAATTAATATATATAAACATGGAAAAGTTCAGGTCACTACATATGGTATCTCAAGATTACATAATATACAATACAAGTTGATTAAGTTATGGTTGGAATAGATTTGTTACCAATTTTCACGTAGCTAAAATGAGAAAAATTATCCAATCTTGTTTTACCCATAACTTCTTCATTTTAAATCCGTTTTGAGTGAATCAAATTGCTATGGTTTCATATTGAACTCTATTTTATGAATCTAAACAGAAAAAGTATAGGTTTATAGTCGAAAAAATAAGTTACAAGTCGTTTTTGTAAAGGTAGTCATTTCAGTCGAAAGAACGACGTCTAGATGACCATTTTAGAAAACATACTTCCACTTTGAGTTTAACCATAATTTTTGGATATAGTTTCATGTTCATAATAAAAATCATTTTCTCAGAATAACAACTTTTAAATCAAAGTTTATCATAGTTTTTAATTAACTAACCCAAAACAGCCCGCGGTGTTACTACGACGGCGTAAATCCGGTTTTACGGTGTTTTTCGTGTCTTCAGGTTTTAAATCATTAAGTTAGCATATCATATAGATATAGAACATGTATTTAGTTGATTTTAAAAGTCAAGTTAGAAGGATTAACTTTTGTTTGCGAACAAGTTTAGAATTAACTAAACTATGTTCTAGTGATTACAAGTTTAAACCTTCGAATAAGATAGCTTTATATGTATGAATCGAATGATGTTATGAACATCATTACTACCTTAATTTCCTTGGATAAACCTACTGGAAAAGAGAAAAATAGATCTAGCTTCAACTGATCCTTGGATGGCTCGAAGTTCTTGAAGCAGAATCATGACATGAAAACAAGTTCAAGTAAGATCATCACTTGATATAAGATTATTATAGTTATAGAAATTGAACCAAAGTTTGAATATGATTATTACCTTGTATTAGAATGATAACCTACTGTAAGAAACAAAGATTTCTTGAGGTTGGATGATCACCTTACAAGATTGGAAGTGAGCTAGCAAACTTGAAAGTATTCTTGATTTTATGTAACTAGAACTTGTAGAATATATGAAGAACACTTAGAACTTGAAGATAGAACTTGAGAGAGATCAATTAGATGAAGAAAATTGAAGAATGAAAGTGTTTGTAGGTATTTTTGGTCGTTGGTGTATGGATTAGATATAAAGGATATGTAATTTTGTTTTCATGTAAATAAGTCATGAATGATTACTCATATTTTTGTAATTTTATGAGATATTTCATGCTAGTTGCCAAATGATGGTTCCCACATGTGTTAGGTGACTCACATGGGCTGCTAAGAGCTGATCATTGGAGTGCATATACCAATAGTACATACATCTAAAAGCTGTGTATTGTACGAGTACGAATACGGGTGCATACGAGTAGAATTGTTGATGAAACTGAACGAGGATGTAATTGTAAGCATTTTTGTTAAGTAGAAGTATTTTGATAAGTGTATTGAAGTCTTTCAAAAGTGTATAAATACATATTAAAACACTACATGTATATACATTTTAACTGAGTCGTTAAGTCGTCGTTAGTCGTTGCATGTAAGTGTTGTTTTGAAACCTTTAGGTTAACGATCTTGTTAAATGTCGTTAACCCAATGTTTATAATATCAAATGAGATTTTAAATTATTATATTATCATGATATTATCATGTATGAATATCTCTTAATATGATATATATATACATTAAATGTCTTTACAACGATAATCGTTACATATATGTCTCGTTTAAAAATCATTAAGTTAGTAGTCTTGTTTTTACATATGTAGTTCATTGTTAATATACTTTATGATATGTTTTCTTATCATAGTATCATGTTAACTATATATATATCCATATATATGTCATCATATAGTTTTTACAAGTTTTAACGTTCGTGAATCACCGATCAACTTGGGTGGTCAATTGTCTATATGAAACATATTTCAATTAATCAAGTCTTAACAAGTTTGATTGCTTAACATGTTGGAAACATTTAATCATGTAAATATCAATCTCAATTAATATATATAAACATGGAAAAGTTCGGGTCACTACACTTCGCACCTTATACATGGAATTTTCTGGTTCATGTTGCCATTGTTGTTATTGAGATTATTGTTGGTGCGGTTGCTATTGTTGTTGGGACGGTTGTTGTAGTTGTTTTTGTTGTTGGGATGGTTGTTATTGCGTTTGTTGTTGCAAAAAATGATGCGATTATAGCTGTGATTGTTGTGTTGATTATTGAAGCGATAGTTATTGTTGTTGTGTTGATAACCCTTGTCACTGTTTTCTTCCCATTTTCTCTTGACTTGTTTCATTTTGGCCTCCTCGGTCGTCTGCTCTTTAATTCTTCCCTCAATCTGATTTATGAATTTGTGAGCAATTCGACTTACCTTTTGTATGGAGGTGGGCTCGTTTGAACTCACATCCTCCTGAATCTTTTCTGGTAACCCTTTTACAAACGCGTCTATCTGCTCTTCTTCATCTTCGAACACTCTTGGACACAATAGGCACAACTCTGTGAATCGTCGTTCGTATGTGGTAATATCGAATCCTTGTGTTCGTAATTCTCTAAGCTCTACCTTGAGCTTATTGACCTCGTTTCTGGGATGGTACTGCTCATTCATTATGTGTTTGAATGCTGACCACTGTAGTGCGTAAGCAGCATCTTATCCCACATGCTCGAGATAGGTGTTCCACCATGTTAACGCAGTACCTGTGAAGGTATGCGTAGCGTACTTTACTCTATCTTCTTCAGTGCATTTACTTATGGCAAACACCAATTCGACCTTCTCGGTATACTGTTTCAATCCGATTGGTCCTTCGGTTCCATCGAATTCCAGAGGTTTACAGGCAGTGAATTCTTTGTAGGAGCATCCTACATGATTTTTTGTGGAGTTAGTTCCATTACTAGATTCAGAGTTATTGTTGTTTTGCATTGCAGCTTGTACTGCGGCTATGTTTGCTGCAAGGAAAACACAGAAGTCTTCCTCGCTCATGTTCATGTTGTGTCGAGTAGTCGGTGCCATTTCCTTCAAAAATAGCCAAAAGAGATTAGTTAATC
The DNA here is from genome assembly GCF_046630445.1 of Rutidosis leptorrhynchoides. Classification (NCBI taxonomy): domain Eukaryota; kingdom Viridiplantae; phylum Streptophyta; class Magnoliopsida; order Asterales; family Asteraceae; genus Rutidosis; species Rutidosis leptorrhynchoides. Next base: position 201,154,997 of record NC_092340.1, read on the forward strand.
ATATAGAATATTAGGAGTAGTCAATAGTATTTCGTAGCATAATATGAACTTATTTATAAAAGCTTTTTCTTCATATTAGCATTTTATAATTCAAATTCGGGTAGTACCTACCCGTTAAGTTCATACTTAGTAGCTAATATACAAATCAACTACTACAATTCTATCATGAAAAACTGATAATAATATTTCGCGTTCAAATTTTAATACAATATTTTACAAACGTACAATACTTCTATTTTACATACAGCTTGAAATATAGCACATAATAACTTTGATACAAAGCAGATGTGAAGACAATTCTAGTTAAACGCAAATTGTTCAGTAAAGGCAATAAAGACACGTAATTCATAGGACCAGAAACAAGTTGTGCATTCGGGTTTTACTAATACTATTTCCCATCTTTGGTCATGTGTAAAATAACCGTTGTGGCCGTTGGTAAGGTAGCACGTTGTAACGTCATCAAAAGGACGGGGGTTACGTAATATCCAACAGCGCTGTAACAAGTTAAAAACCTTATTTCTTAGCTCAACTACTAAATCTGTCACCCGTGGGAATGTTTTATTAAGAAGTTACAACCCGATGTTCTTATTCTCAATTTGATGAGAGGCGAACATCACTAACCAGTAAACGTAACATGCTTCTTTAAGTTGTACGTTTGAAGTCTTTTCTAATGAACGAAGTCCTATATTGGGATATTCGGAGTCAAAATAGGCTCTCAACTGTAGCGGAAAATTGCATTAGGGTTTCCCGTACACATAGCCTTTGAGAAAACACGAGCCAACTTAGGGTGTCCCAAGTGTGAGATACACTACCTATTGAAGGAAAGCCTTCTATAAACCAAGGCACGCCTGGAACGTTTTTCAAATGTCTTACAAACTAATTTCGCCGTAAATAATTGAGCCGATGAATTCTGACAAACTCTAGACGAGATTTTATCGATCATATCCCGTGGTAGGTCTTCTAAAATATTCGATTGTCTATCCTTAACGTCAATTTTATGTTTTTATACTGTAAAATAGACGAAGATTAGATTCGTAAAGGATAATTAACAAACAATACAAGCAATTTTTACATATAACATAAAAGTGCAAGCACGCTACAATACATATATTACACGGCATGGTAAAAGTAAAGGATTACAACACTTTATTCCGACTCACTTCTTTCTTCCTCCTCGGACTCGGTTCGTTTTGCTAATTTCCTAGGGATAAATGGTGGTCCCGTACTAATATGAGCAGTCCTTTTCACAAATGGTCTAGAAAAATTCGGTCGCTTAGATGTTCCCGGGCTATAGTTAAAGTTTAAGAAATATGGGTGTTTACTGTATATTCTATCAAGGTATTTCATGTTAACATATAGTTCATCGGGTTTGGGGTCAGGTTTCTCTATTTTGATAGTTTTTCCCTTACGGTTTTCTTTTGCTTTATTAAATTGGGCTGGGGTAATTTCTATTACTTCATCGAAATCCTCATCGGGATCCGATTCATCAGAAAATTGGTAATCTTCCCAATATTTTTCCTCCTCAGCGGAGACACCACAAACCATTTTTAACTTTGGTCCATTGGTTGATGATTTTCTTTTATTTAATTGTTTTTCTGTGGTTTTTAACATTTCCTCATCCGGAACTTCTTCTTCTTCTTCCTGTTCCTCTTCTTCTTCCGGTTCCTCTTCTTCTGGTTCCTCTTCTTCTGGTTCCTCTTCTTCTGGTTCTTCTTCTTCTTCCAGAATTTGTGAATCTTCCCAAAATACATTCGACTCTTCATTTTTATTAGGTGAGTCGATGGGATTAGTACTGGAAGTAGACATCTATCACACATTAACTAACACATTAGTAATATTCCACATAATATTTACACGTAAAAATATATAGTTTCTAACAAAAATGTTAAGCAATCATTTTTAAAGTAAACACGGTCGAAGTTCAGACTCACGAATGCATCATAACAAACTCGATAAGACACACTAATACAAATTTCTGGTTCTTTAAGACCAACGGTCTGATACCAACTGAAATGTCCCATTCATATCGATTATAAACGTTTCATATTAATTGATTTCGTTGCGAGGTTTGACCTCTATATGAGACTTTTTCAAAGACTGCATTCGATTTTAGAACAAACCATAACCTTTATTTTATCAATAAAGATTTAAAAAGCATAACGTAGATTATCAAGTAATGATAATCTAAAATGTAGCGTTTACACACGACCATTACATAATGGTTTACAATAATATTACACAATAATTTAAGTCCCCGAATGCAGTTTTTAAACAATATATTACAAGCATGCTAACTCCAAATCTTGTCCTTAATTTAGCATGCAACTGCGAAAGCTCTTAATAATCACCTGAGAATAACATGCTTAAAACATCAACAAAAATGTTGCCGAGTTATAGGTTTAACCTATATATATATATATATATATATATATATATATATATATATATATATATATATATATATATATATATATATATATATATATATATATCAAATTGTAATAATAGACCACATGATTTCATTTTTCATAAACATCCATCTCATATCAGGTATTTCGCAAACTGCATAAAGATAAAAATCATTCATATGGTGAACACCTGGTAACCGACATTAACAAGATGCATATAGAATATCCCCATCATTCCGGGACTCTCATCGGATATGATAATAACTCAAAGTACTAAAGCATTCCAAATTCCAGAATGGGGGGTGTTTGTTCCCGTAGATCTACCTTTAGGATTCGCATCAATTAGGGGCAAGTTCCCTAATTCTTAGGTTACCAAGCTAAAAAGGGGCATATTCGATTCGATAATCCAACATAGAATGTAGTTTCGATTACTTGTGTCTATTTTGTAAAACATTTATAAAACTGCATGCATTCTCATCCCAAAAATATTAGATTTTAAAAATGGGACTATAACTCACTTTCACGGATTCTCAAATCGTCAAAAAATAAGACTTGGCCACTGGTCGATTCACGAACCTATAACAAATATATAAATATATTAAGGTATGATAGAAATACTTTCACATCATATTTTATTTACGTGTTGACGATTTAAGTTGTTAAGTTAGCAGTCCAACGTTAGTAGTCCACAATTAGTAGTCCACAGTTAGTAGTACATAAGTAAATCGATATAGTATATTGTCTTAATATTTTCAAGACCCATATTATACATATTATCTCGAATCAATCCACGACCCATTGTGTAAGACCCAAATATTTATGGTACATAATGTATTTATGGTGTACGATGCGTGTATGAGGTGTACGAAGCATGTACGTGTCACTTGCTCGAACGTCGAAGGAAACTGGACGTTGTCTGAAGTAACAAGGTGTGTGCGTATCTTTTCAACCCCAAATAAATTTTGTGTTAATGTTTCAAAGCCTTACCATTGGAAAGAAAATCTTATTACGTTTCCAACGATATTTGATTCATCGAAAACGGAGTTACGGTCGAAAAGTTATGGCCAAAACAAGTTGCTGAAACCTGTTTTGGGCTCAACCACAAATTCCAGTTGTTTGGAGCGGTGCTCCACCTTTTGGCGCGGCACGCCGATTGCCCCTGAAGCATTTTTTAGCCTTTTTAAAAGGTTCAAATGAGGGGTACTTTTGTCTTTTCATTTAGGGTCGGTTTAGGGTCACCAAAACTGATCTAGAACTCCATTGGAGCTCATTTCTCACCCACACAAACACTCTCATCCATATCTAGAGAGAGAGGAAGAGTTCTAGAGTGAGAGAGCTTGAATTGGAGAAGAAGGAGTTGGATTCTCACCAAAGCTCGGTTTTAAAGTTGTTCATCTCGCTCCTAGCTATGTTTTGGTAGTATTGGTAAGTTCTAACTCCGAATTTCATTTGTTAGATTTGATATTCAAGTTAGGGTTTGAGATTGTTAGTTGTAAAACCCATTTGGTTGATGAAGAGGGTTTATGGAAACTTGCTATTTTGATATTTGGCGGATTTTGGGTTGGTTAATGATTTAACCATATTTAAGACTTGTAAATGGTGTATAATCACTAGTGTTAGTGATTATTGGTGTTTTGAAAACCATTAGGGTTCTTATGGTTGACTAATTTTGACTAGAGTCAAAATTAGGGTTTGTTGATGATTATGACTCAATTGCCGATTTAATAAGGTTTATAAACTTAAAATGGATTAAGTTGAAGCATAGAACCGAGTTAAATGTATTTTGGTGTCAAAACTAGCTAATGGCGTGATATTGACTTCTTATGGGTCTAATTAGGGTTTAAGTGTCATTTTGGGCAAGATAGGTGTTTAACACCTATGATTGGGTTTGATTGGCATATTAGGACCATTCTCACTTGTGTTAGTGATTATTGGTTAGTTTGGGCGCGGTTTATGCTTGGAAGTGCAAATGGGTCGAAATTACACTTATTGGTGTTTTGGGCATAAGCTAGAGTGTTTAGCTTATTTGTTTGTGAATTACTTAGGTAAATTACATTCGGACGATTAGGAGCTCAAGCGGGATTGCTTTTCAAGTAATCAAGGTGAGTGGAATATTTATACGCATATGTATATAATTTGGTTGCTTGTGTACGATGTGGTAAGTGACATCCGTTAGGATTCACTTTTCGTGGACCACATTTGAATTGGGAAAAATATAGTGAGTGATATCCGTGTGGATAGCTCTTCGTTGGCTATAATCGTTTTGTGTATGTGGTGAGTGATAAACGTATGACCTATCACTCTTTGTCGGCCATGTGTGTATATATATGGTGTTTGGAATGTGGTGAGTTATATCCGAAAGGAATGACTCTTTGTTGACCACGATTGGAGGTGAGCATGTGACGAGTGATTAATGTTCGACCTATCACTCTTCGTCGGTCACATGTGTGTGTTTGGGCATGTAGCGAGTGATTAACTTTTGACCTACACTCTTCGTCAGCTACATGTGTATGTTTAGATATGTGGTGAGTGATTAATGTTTGACCTATCGCTCTTCGTCGGCCACATATGCGTGTTGGGGTAAGTGGTGAATGTATCCGTTTGGGGATCCGCTCTTCGTTGGCCACTTATCGTGGGATGGTAAGCGGTTTCACTTTTCGTCGGCCATCCTTGTGATTGAGGTAAGTGTTAATGTTTCGGTTGCACTTTTCGTCGGCCTCATGGTGCGTAGTGGTGAGTAGTTAACGATTTTGACCTACTACTCTTCGTCGGCCACGTACGCGTGCGATGGGTGGTGAGTAGTTAACGATTTTGACCTACTACTCTTCGTCGGCCACCATCGAGTCGAATGTCGACATTGGGTATATTGGGATGTGTAATTTTATTAGCATTGTACGTATTTGTATTTAGCGTATATTATTGTTGAGATCTCTATGCTAATGATGTTGACTTGTTGTACGTACGATTATTCGTTTATTCGATATTGCGGTTTGCTAATGTTATTGTGTTGTTGTGTAGGTGTATGCAAGTAATCGGATTATGTATGTATGCGTATAAGTATTGCATTCACTAAGCATTAGCTTACCCTCTCGTTGTTTACAATTTTAGGTTCGGAGGCGGACGTGGCAAGGGTATGCTCGGGATTTAGATGATTTCCCTTTTTGGTTGCTTGCTTGAATTACTTGTGGATTCGGCCTAGGATTTGGGTAGTTTATCCCCAAACATCATGCTCGTAGTTTGTTTAGAAATTAAACTAATGTGGTCGAAACTCAAACTTTCGTATGAAACTCGTAAAACGGCCGATGTGGACCCCACTTTGTAAAACTTATTTTATGTTTGAATCGTGTTAGTTATACATATTTGAAGATGTGGGTAAAAGCGTTTTGTCTAAATATGTCGGGAAGTGGCCAATCTTTTTCACGTTTAAAGACTTTTTGGACAGACCAGTTTGGCGCGCCGCGCGGCCATATGGTGCGCCGCGCCATTTGCTGAACAAACAAATTTTTTTATTTTTGCATATTTCGGTTGCATAAGGGTTGGGTTGTTACACATTGTATACATGTCTCAGACTCGATCACAACCCATGGTATATATATTATTTTAGAATAAACCTCGACCCATTATATGCTAACTCGAGCATTACCGCATATAGTGTCTTATGGGTTATTCAAAATAATATATATAGATGATGTCAATATGATATGCTAAAACATTGTATACGTGTATATGGTCTATCAAGACATGTATAATACAAGAAAGTTAGGTAAGATATAGTTAGTATAGATTTGTTATAAAATTTCCGTAGCTAAAACTAGTAATTCTATCCAATTTTGTTTTACCCATAATTTCTTCGTTATAAATCCGTTTTGAGTGAATCAAATTGCTATGGTTTCGTATCGAACTAAAATTTATGTATTAAACAGGAAAATTGATGGTTTTGTTAACTTAGTGTGCACATCATAACACAAATCTATACTACCGATTATGTATAGGCCTATGGGGTCACACACTTTAGCATTTAGATACCATTATTATATATTGTTGATATATAATTATAACCTATAATTCGAAAAGCATAGTTTAATTAAATATGATTTAATTATATATATTAAATTATATATAATGGGTTGTTGGATCACAAATTATTAGACGGGCTTATTTTATTTAGGGTTAAATAAAATAAATATATACGGAGTAATATATATGCCTCATTCTTTTGGTGATGTATGACACAAATATAAATAATAGAAAAGTGTTAACCACTCTTCATGGATTCAACATAAAGAGTAACAAGACAAACCATTTGCTTTAAAAATCTAATAGCTTTCATTTCTTTTTGTGGTGAAGTGACCTATCATTTCACGTGCTTCCCTCATTTTAATATTTATATATTTACTAAAGTGTATATATAAGAGTTAACTTAGTGTAATTGGAGTAGCCACATAGAAGATGAATTAATCTTAGTCTCGTTCGTAGATACGTGTTTTCAGTTGTGTTGATCTTCATCTAATTTAATAGTCAAACGTTGATTATTAAATTGATGCTTCTTGCTTCTGAATTACTTTGATTTAACGATCGAAAAGAAAAGGGGTTTTCTTACATGATGCTTTTCAATTAATAAATATAACAATATATTATTTTTGGGTTATACGGACTAGCATCCGATTGGTGTCGCTCGATGTGCTGTGTGGATCAACCATGGAGTTATTCATACTTTTGAATATTTGTTTCAATCTACATGTGGACATCAATTCGCGGAAGGTATATCTAAACTCCACTTTATAAATTTAATAGTTGACAATTATTAGTGGTGTAAATGGATCTTGTTGGGATCGTTAATCGTGCGAATGTTTTACTTGAAAGTTTATCACAAATAATAAAAGACGTATATTAGTAAAATAAAATATGTTTATTTTAATCGTTCCGCTGCGTTTATAAAATTTTAAAAAGTACACACGATTTTCCATCAGTCGTATCAGAGCCGCTTTTACACCGTTTTAATTGTCATGTGACTATACTTTAGATTTAGCTTTGTGGTGTATTGGTGAAAGTCGAAACATTTTTTGTTTTTAAAGTCAACGCGGTTGATTTAGATTTAACCTAATGACACAAAAATATGATTGAAAGAATATCACTAATTTAAATTGTAGATTTAATTATTATGGCTTGAATATTTATTATAATTGTTGATTGTTGTATTCCATGGTTGAACTCATGCATTGTAACCATGGACAAGCCATATGTAGGTTTTAATAATGTAGTTATTAAAATTATGATTGCACACTTAGTCCATAATGCCCCGACCTATGTAAGATTGTTGTGATTGTTGATTACGGTAATATTATGTCATGTTGATTATTTATTTTATTAGAAAGGCCATTTTGAAGCCAAAGTTGTATTTTATTTATTTTTCAATTTCATAGTATTTATTTATGTTTATTCTAAATTGTAAAAGTATTAGATTAGTTGTATTTTTCAATTTTAAATAAATGTAATAAGATGAAGATTGAAGATATAGATGCAACGTGAAGTTTGACTTAGAAGATGGTGAACAGGCCAAGTTAACAACGATGATGTTTGTCAAGTTTTTCACTTGGTTATTGAATCAAGTGAGAGCTACGATATTACCCTTAGTTTGACCTCTTGATCCCATGTTAGCTCATGGGATCAAGCATAGGATTGTTGGGCTAGGCTATGTGTGTGTGATGCATGGTTGTGTTTTATTTTATGTATTTATATTTAATTGTTGATTATAATATATGCTAAATGTTTTTGAAGAAAACATCAAATAAAACCGGTAACGAGTTTCAAAATTAAAATTGATTATTTTAAAAAAGTTAAACTCTAACGAGTTTAAAGTTAAATGTTTTTTGAAAGTCAAATAATATATATGGGAGACATCTTTTAAAATTGTTTTAAAACGATACACGTTTGTGTATTTGTTATTTTTATCCTATAAATTAAATAACAAATTATACTCACAAACATATCGACATATACAATTTGTTAAAATGTTTTTTAACTAATAGTGTAGCGAATCTTGTGTGCATGCATTTTTCGTCAACACGAAATTTTTCCAAAATACACGTCAAATTTAAGTCATGCCATCCAATGAGCTTGCAAACACTCCTCGTTATTTTTCCTGATCTAGTGAGACTAGGCTGAATTATAGCCACGAGGTGGATTTTTTGATCTAGTGAGACTAGCGTGAATTTCCACTGTTTTCAAATTGGACGACTTAATCGTATTCACGGTGAGACCTGAGTTCGAGGCAAGGATGGGACAAACATACCATTAGATAATAGTGGTTTGTTGGACTACATATATCTCTAGGTCCCATAAAGATCTAAGAGTTGTACTTGTAATGCAATTGGTACCCGCTACCTACCAATAGACTCCATAATTGCTAGCTGATCAACAGATGTGGCTATGGAACCTCTATGTGGATCTTAGGCTTTTATAAATTAATTATTTTTAAAAAATATTATAAAAACATGGGTATTTAATTTATTAAAGCTCAATATCGAAAATACTAAATTGAATCTTATATCTGTTGTAGATGTCAAATAACCAAAATGTAAACTAAAACACACTTCCTTCTTTGTTGGAGAAGGATAAAATCAATGTTCAAACTTCTTAGACTGGCACTGCAACCTGAGAATTGTTCTCAAGCATGAATGGAAGTTGAACAAAATTAGAACCCTTATCTGATCCTTCTGTTTGCGCAGCTCCTGCTGCTAAGCAAAATGCTTATCGGAAGTTGTTCGATGAGTAGGAGAAGTAGGATGAAAGGGTGAAAAAGAATAAGTCGAATACTTTGTGGAAGGGATATGGTAAATCATTTGCCAGGAAAATATTCCACCTTCTAAGATGTAAATCCCAACAAAAGACGCCTAATGTTTCCATTGTGGAAAGGTTGGCAATTGGAAAAGGAAGTTGTCCTATCTACCAATCTGAGCTGAGAAAAGGCAATGCTAGTAAGACTAGAAATCTCAAGTATATTTCATATACAGTTATATACTTCCTCTAGTGATTCCTAGATCATTGTTAATCGGTTGTGTTCTTCTCACCCATAACAATATAAAGGGAATGAAAAGAATTAATAGACTGAAGAAAGGCACATTGGATTTGCGAGTGGGCAATGGGAATCAAGCTTCGATTGAAGCCATTGGTCACTATGAGCTTACTCTTCCAAGTGGTCTTAGTGTTTTGTTGAAACAATGTTATTATGCTCCTAGTATTAGGAGCAATATGATTTGAAAGATGCTAGTTTTGAACTTGCATTTACTCACTTTGGTATTTCAGTTTCTAAGGATAATATTTTTTTTATCTTAATGCCTATCCAAGTGATGGTATTTTTGAAATTGATATGTATGGTGTGATTTTAAATGAGAATTCCATGTATACTTGTACTACTAAACGATTCAAGCAAGAGATGAATAATACCAATCTATGACATCGTCATCTTGATCATATAAACAAACAATGCATTTCAAAATCCATTCTAATGGACTTTTGGAATCAAATGTCTTTGAGTCATTTGATGTATGTGAGTAATGTTTATGTGAAAGGATGACAAAATCTCATTTCTCCTACTTAGGTGAAAGAGCTACATATCTTTTAGGACTAATACATATTGATGTATGTGGCCCTTTAGAACAACGTTTAGAAATGGTAAGTCTTACTTCGTTACAATAACCGATGGTTATATTAGATATGGTTATGTTTTAATTGCTGAAACATAAACATGAAGTTTTTGAAATGTTCAAAAGTCTTTCAAAATAAAGTAAAGAGTCAGCTTGGAAATATCATTAAATCACTTCACTCTGATGGATGAAGTGAGTATATGACTCAAGAGTTTTTGGACCACCTGTAGAATTGTGGGATCGTCTTACAATTCACTCCACCGCACACACCATTACTCAATGGTGAGTCTGAATGGAGAAATCGAACTTTACTTGATAAGGTTTGATCTATGATGAGTCTGACTACTCTACCACCGTCTTTTTGGGGTTATGCATTAGAGTCTGCTGTATGCATACTCAATATGGTTCCAACCAAAAAGGTAGAAAAGACACCATATGAAGTATGGCATGGGAAGATTCCCAAGTTGTCTTATTTGAAATTCTGGGGTTGTGAAGTGTGTGTGAAGCATGACACTTCAAACAAATTAAAACCCCGAAGTACTAAATTTCTCTTTATGGGATACCCAAAAGAAATAATGGGTTACTACTTTTACTACAAAGCTGAAAACAAAGTGTTTTCTGCTCGGTCTACTGAATTCTTAAAAAGGTGATCTTATCTTATAAGAATTTAATGGGAGTAAAGTAGATCTTGAAGAAATTCAAGAACCACAAAGTAACATACCTTCTATAAGCACTAGTAATCCACACGTTAAATCTGAGTGCATTGTTGGTGAGTCAGAACGTGTTGCACCTGAACTTCATAGGCCTGGTAAAACTCCTCATCATAATAAGAGGTTTGATTATTTGATTAATTTAGATGAACCTCACCTAGAGGATTATGAACCCTCAGCTACCGTGAGGCCATATAAGATCACGAATCTTAAAAATACCGAGATACTATGAATGCAAATATGCAGTCCTTGAAAGATAATCAAGTATGTGACTTGATTGATCTTCCACCCAATTGTAAGACAATGGGATGTAAATGAGTCTTTAAAGAGAAGACTAGCATGGACGGTAATGTAAACACTTTTAAAGCTCGATTCGTGGCAAAAGGTTATGATGATATTTTTCCACTGATCACGAGCTTTATAAATTAGGATACTTATTGCCATAGCTACTTTTCATGATTATGAAGTATGGTAAATGGATATCATAATCTTTTCTAAATGGCGACCTAAGCGAGGACGTATATATGGTTCAGCCGAAAGGATATATATATCCTAAGCATCCTATTAAGGTATGCAAGCTTCTAAAATCCATTTATGGATTAAAGCAAGCATTCAGGAGCTAGAATCTTAAGTTTGATAAGAATATCAAAGAGTTTGGTTTTTCTCAAAACCAAGATGAGCTATGTGTTTACATTAAATCTAGTGGGAGCAAAGCAGTCTTATTGATCTTGTATATTGATGACATACTATTTATTGGAAATAACATTTCAACTTACAAGATGTCAAGTCTTGGCTTGAAAAATGATTTTCCATAAAGGATCTTAGAGAAGCTACTTATATACATGGAATCATGATCTATAGAAATAGATTCAAATGACTTATTGGTTTGAATTAATGTACATATCTTATCTTGCAGAGATTTAGTATGCATTACTCTAACCTTGGAGCATTGCATGTGCACAAGGGCATAATCTTGAGCAAGTCTCAAAATCTTATCACATATGATGAGATAAGAAGAACGAAATGTATCACATATGTTTCGGCTATGTGATCCATTATGTATGCCATGTTATGTACTAAAATGATGTCTCGTTATTTTTGAGTTTGACTAGTCGTTATCAACAAAATCTAGGTTAAGAACATTGGATTGTTGTTTTGAATATTCTTAAGTATTTATAGAGTACTAAAGATATGTTATTGGTTTACGATGGTTTGGAAAAGGAGTTAAGTATTAATCATAATACATATGCTTGTTTCCAAACTGATCGAGATGATTCTCGATCCCAGTCAGGTTGTGTCTTTGTCATGATGGACGAGACAGTTAATTGGAAGAGCTCAAGTAGAGCATTGTTGCACATTTTACAACAAAAGCAGAATACATTGTTACCTGAGATGCTGCTCAGAAAGTTGTCTGGATATGGAAGTATGTTGTTGAACTCGAATTAGTTCCCAACATTAAATCTTCTATGAAAATGTATTGTGATAGTTCGTCGTGTATTATACTTGCGAAAGAATCACATATACATTAATCCATCTGACACATTCTTCAAAAGTTTGACTACATTCATGAAGTCATTGAGAAGAATGATATTAGTATTCTTAAGGTTCAAACAGATGATATCGTGGCTGAACCGTTCACGAAGCCCTTGATGCACAACCAGCATGATGATCATGCTAGTAATAATGGACTTCGTTAAGCTACTAATCTTTTTAATTTGTAATTTAGTATTTGGATATCTCTGAAACATTAAACAGTTTTATCTAAATGAATTGAGATACTCGGTATGGTCATTTTCATTTATATTATTGTGTTCTATATTAGCATGTTTAATCCATGAATAATTGTTGATTATTCTAAATCTCCATAATCAGTCATGTTATGGGAATAACATGAATTAAGATTATTATGAATGTTTGGTTTTATTCACCGATGGTGAATAGTTAACTAGTTGAGACCAAAATTCATATGTATTCATTGATGATGAATATTGGAATGACACAATCATGAGATGTCACTACATCGATCGTCGTCAATAGTGAATCTCATAATGATTATGTCTTTGCGTCCTTAGACCTGAAATGTATATGTTGGTTTTCGATTGTATGACATATTATACTTTGATATGGTTAAACATTGTCCTGAACAAGGTAGTTATAAAAGCCATCATTAGGTATGATGTGAAGTAGATGACGAACGCATATAATCAAAATGGGATTTATTCCTCTATGTGAGAGTATGATACCACTGGGCCCCTCGATTAAAGTGAATGGATATTTACACGGTCGTGTCCAAGCTATATTGATTGGTGATCAATTCTAACTTGGTGATCGCATTCAGTCTTTCTAGATCGAGAAACAGAATTAGTTGACAAATGAGAATGACTAGATCCATGTCTCATGTCAACTTGATATCTGGCAATAAAAGGACATTAGACACTTAATCATTAAAATAATTTCTAAGAATAATGATAGTTCGTTTAGCTGAAATAAACACTTATATATTTTCGGGGGCATTGACGTGTTGCTAGACGCCAATATATGTCTGTATAGTTTTCTAGATGTTATGACATGCACAAGTGGGAGTTTGTTAACTTAGTGTGCACGTCATAACATAAATCTATACTACTGATTATGTATAGGCCTATGGGGTCACACACTTTAGCATTTAGATACCATTATTATATATTGTTGATATATAATTATAACCTATAATTCGAAAAGCATAGTTTAATTAAATATGATTTAATTATATATATATTAAATTATATATAATGGGTTGTTGGATCACAAATTATTAGACGGGCTTATTTTATTTAGGGTTAAATAAAATAAATATATACGGAGTAATATATATGCCTCATTCTTTTGGTGATGTATGACACAAATATAAATAATAGAAAAGTGTTAACCAATCTTCACGGATTCAACATAAAGAGTAACAAGATAAACCATTTGGTTTAAAAATCTAATAGCTTTTCATTTCTTTTTGTGGTGAAGTGACCTATCATTTCACGTGCTTCTCTCATTTTAATATTTATATATTTACTAAAGTGTATATATAAGAGTTAACTTAGTGTAATTAGAGTAGCCACATAGAAGATGAATTAATTTGTGTCTCGTTCGTAGATACGTGTTTTCAGTTGTGTTGATCTTCATCTAATTTAATAGTCAAACGTTGATTATTAAATTGATGCTTCTTGCTTCTGAATTACTTTGATTTAACGATCGAAAAGAAAAGGGGTTTTCTTACATGATGCTTTTCAATTAATAAATATAACAATATATTATTTTTGGGTTATACGGACTAGCATCCGATTGGTGTCGCTCGACGTGCTGTGTGGATCAACCATGGAGTTATTCATACTTTTGAATATTTGTTTCAATCTACATGTGGACATCAATTCGCGGAAGGTATATCTAAACTCCACTTTATGAATTTAATTGTTGACAATTATTAGTGGTGTAATTGGATCTTGTTGGGATCGTTAATCGTTCGAATGTTTTACTTGAAAGTTTATCATAAATAATAAAAGACGTATATTAGTAAAATAAAATATGTTTATTTTAATCGTTCCGCTGCATTTATAAAATTTTAAAAAGTACACACGATTTTCCATCAGGTTTATAGTCAGAGTTAGAGGTTACAAGTCATTTTTGAAAGAGATAGTCATTTCAGTCGAAAGAACGACGTCTTGATGACCATTTTGAAAAACATACTTCTACTTTGAGTTTAACCATGATTTTTGGATATAGTTTCATGTTCATATGAAATATCATTTTCCCAGAAGAACAACTTTAAAATCAAAGATTATCATAGTTTTTAATTATCCAACCCAAAACAGTCCCTGGTTTTACTACGACGGCGTATGTCCGGTTTTACGGTGTTCTTCGTGTTTCCATGTTTTAAATCATTAAGTTAGCATATCATATAGATATAAAACATGTGTTAAGTTGTTTTTATAAGTCAATTTAGAGGGATTAACTTTGTTTGCGAACAAGTTTAGAATTAACTAAACTATGTTCTAGTGATTACAAGTTATATTCTTCGAATAATATAGTTATATATATATGAATCGAATGATGTTATGAACATCGTTACTACCTCAAGTATAGTAGATAAATCTACTAGAAATGATGAAAAATAACTTGAGCTTCAAAGGATCTTTGATGGCTTGAAAGTTCTTGAAGTAGAATCATGACACGAAAACAAATTCAAGTAAGATTACTACTTGAATTAAGATAGTTATAGTTATAGAAATCGATTCAAAGTTTGAATATGAATATTACCTTGAATTAGAAAGATAACCTACTATAAATAACAAAGGTTTCTTGATCTTAGATGATTGCTTGGAATGGATTAGAAAGCTTGGAAGTAGACTTGCAAACTTGAAAGTGTTCTTGAAGTTTTCTTGAGTAGTTGTTTTGTAAGTTGATTTATGTTTGGATTTTTGAGCTAGATTAATGTAGATTTTGATGAAGATGATGAAGAACACTTAGAACATCAAGAGAGAACAAGAGACAGATCAAATGGATGAAAGAAAGTTGCAAAATGAAAGTGTATGTGTGTGTGATGAAAAAGTGAGTATGCATGTGTATATATGCAAGTTGTAGTTTGATTTTTAGTGCAATAATTCAAGCTAGTTGCCAAATGTTTGGTTCCACATGTCTCCTAATCATTTAGGGCTGCTAAGGAGCAGATTTTTATTGGCATAGATCAATAGTAAATACATTTAAAAGCTGCGTACAATACGAGTACAACTACTGTATGAATACGAGTAGAATTGTTGATGAAAATGAATGGGAATGTAAATGTAATCATTTTTGTTAAGTATAAGTATTTTGATACATGTCATTAAGCCTTTCAAAAGTGTATTAATACATTTTAATACAATATGATCAATCCTATATCAAGTTACTACTTGATTAAGGATCAAGTGCAATAATATGATGGAGGATGAGATGTTTGATGATTATTTTGGGCCCTGATGATCGTCTTTCACTCTATCAATCAAGTGATCAACCACCCCGACCCGGTCTTGATTATCAATTAGCATGATTCACCTTAGCGCAATGTAGAAATCCCTTGGGCAAGATCACAAGTGAAAATTACAAAGGCTTGGGCAAATAGTAGAGAATCAACAACCTATAAATGAGAGGCCATGCTCTCTATTTATAGTATTCGAAATATCCGCGGTCTGCGGTTTACTTAACTATCCGCGGAAACTTAGCGGAATAAAACGCAGTCTTTTATTAACGCGAAAACATAACCGCTGTACTCATTTTCAGCGAATATTTCATAACTTTGGATTATAGCTCGCATAATTCGGCTCTTTGCTTTTAGCAAATAAAACATACATATACAATGCTATGTATATGATCAAGTCCCCCCAGTTTATTATGATACATTTCGCGAAGCAGATGTATCATGATAAACTATAAAAATAAAACCGTGCTTCCTTAAAATATATTCACAAGTGATTTTTAATAATTTTTACCACCGAATTATTACCGTTGATTTTATTAAGCTCAACGCATAATTACAACAGTAACTATCGCAAAACTGTCAAATCAAAAACGCTGTAACGGCTAGAAAATTACCGTTTACACGTTGCGGTAATTTTATGTGACGACCCGGCAATTTCCGACCAAATTTAAACTTAATCTTTACATAGATCTAACACGATAAGCAAAGCCTGTTAAGTTGAGTCTTAAAATTTTGAACTATTTTATTTATTTAATTGACCTTTGACCATTCTCGACGATTCACGAACAACTATTTGTAAATAGATATGCATATATATATAAATAATAATTAAAAATATAATTTGAAATATTATATGTTGTTGATATTAAAATTTAACTATGCAAAATAAAATTAAAAAAAAAATAAGATATTATAATAATTATTATTTACAGCATAACTATATAAATAAAGTATATTAAAAAAAATAAAAATAAATATTAAATGATTGTAATACTCGTTGGACGTTTCGATTATTAATTGGAGAAGTTTAATTCAAACTTATGTGATTTTAAAATAAACGGTGATCCGAAAATGAGTTATATAAGTTATAGGCTTATTAAAAGTATATTTAGGATCTAATTATTTAATTTTTACACTTTTTATATTTTACCCATAAATGAGAGGGACAGTTGATGTAATTTTTATTTAATAAATTAATGATCGAAGTTTATACCATAAAGACCAAAATAAATAAATATAGTTAATTTAAAAATATGAGATTTTTCTGAACACTTTTATTCGTCACTAATGATCAACGGGACACGCTATACTATCCATGACAAAGAATCGACACATAAATTCTAAATAGAAGGGCTGCATTACTATTGAGCACTATTCTTAATTGATTATCACTGTAGTTAATTGATACTCATTTGTCTTCAATTGTTTGTCATTTGAATCAATCAACATATACACCATATTATTAAAGTTAATAATGTGTTTGTTATTTCATCTATCTATCTATTTCCTTATGTATACAAACACATGGACGTACTGTGCTTGACCTTTTATTCCATTTAGTGATTATAATTGTATATATATAAAACATACACATGTGACATGAGGATAAAACACCAAACCTTCTTATTTGGTTTTCATAGTCTAAAAATCGTGAGTCATCATCTCAACTGTCATCTCCACCACTCCACCCACAAGCCTAACCGACATCACCATTTAAAATCGGCCACCAACTCCGAGAACTACCACCATGAACTTCGTAATTTCCGTCACCACTTTTCATCACCATCGGCTCACCCTTATAGTCACCACCACCGTACACCATCAATCGTGACCACTTTCTCCATAAAACACCCACCATCGCCACTCCACACCCATCACCTTTCGAACCACTAAAACACCACCATGGTCTCCTCCATCAACCACGATGTCATAACCCGTCCTTAACCATAAGAACGTGTTAGATAACGTATGATTTCATTGCGAGGTATTGACCTCTATATGCGACATTTTTAAAAAGGAAAACTGCATATATTATACATTACAAACCAAACCATTATTTTTGTTACAAGCTTTAGACAATAAAAAGATGATTATCGTTTAACGATAATCTTCGACTTACAAACTTTACAAATGATAATAACAACACGATTTCTAGCATATTTTACAACACACGTCCTCGGATATGCAGTTTTATTTTTGACACAAATATGAGTACGCATGATCCTGCTTAGATTCAACATAATGCAGCGGAAGCTTTAATTATCACCTGAGAATAAACATGTTTAAAAACGTCAACATAAAGTTGGTGAGATATAGGTTTAGTGCGCAGCAATATATATATATAGACCACAAGATTTCGTATATAAACATTTCAATAAAAATATTCTAAGTGGTTGAGCACTTGGTAACCATACTTAACATTTTCACGTCGCATATTCCCTTTAATATGAAATCTTACTACACCGTACCAAGTGTAGTTACAAAACGAAGTACTGTGCAACCGTTGAATACTGGTCGTCCAGTCCGATTGGGGTTGTCAGGCCCGATAGATCTATCAACAGGATTCGCGTTTACAATACCGCTGTAAATAACAGTTACCAAGCTACAGGGAAGTATGCCAGTGGTACAACTCAACGTAGAATATATTTTTCAGTTACTTGTGTCCATAACGTAAAACATAAAATACATGTATTCTCATCCCGAAATATTTAGAGTTTAAAAGTGGGACTATATACTCACTCTTGTCTTGATGATATATATATTTTGACTCGGTCTTCCGGTTGATATCACGAACCTATCCATATATAATATATCAATATGTTTTCATTTTAAAACAAACGTTATATATATATATACTTGTTATACTTTTAATATTTTGAATATTTCCTTAGTCCGTAGTTAGCATCCCGATGTTAGTAATTCAATTTTAATGGTTCATTTTTAGATGTTTAATATACCCGCAATGAAATAAATAAAACCCCCAACGAAATAAATAAAACCCCAACGTATATGAATTGGTCGAGATTAATCTTGACCCATGGTACCGGTGTTGTCAAATGACGTGTTGCGTACATAAAGTACCGGTGTTGTCAAATGACGTGTTGCGTACAATCATGGGATCTTATGATTAATCTTCTCGTGTTGCTTACGGGTGATCCTGAACCATATAAAATTGAATTATAAGTACATATATATAAAATATCATGTTATCTTATAAAGATGTGATTTTATGTAAATTTTTCCAATGAATCCCGAAGTCAATTAAGTCTTGGATAACCAATTTTGTTTTGGTCATAGTTTCTTCGTTACAAGTCCGTTTTCGTTGATTCAAATTGCCATCTTCTTGGATCGAGTTCTTCTTTAAGACTATGAACTGTAAATACCTTGGTTTGTATTCAAAATCATACGGCATAGGTGAAAGTTTAGTGAAACATATGAAGTTAAACATTTTGTTACAACAAAATCATTTAATGACCATTTTTCCAAAAATACTTATACTTTGAAAAACCAAGTTTTACCTTGTTAAATTAACATATAAATAAGTTATGTCACATGTCTTGAAGTATTTTAAAAGTTAAGTTAGAAGGATCTATTTAGTTTGCAAACAAGTTTGAAAACATTCAAACTATGTTCTTGTTGTTAAACTTGTATACCACAAAATATGATAGCTATATATATATGAATCGAATAAGGTTATGAACATAGATTCTACCTCAAGTTCCTTGGATGAAGTTGCTGTGAAAGAGAAGTAAGAAGCTAGAATCAAAAGGGTGATAAAAGTGGATGAAAGATTGGAAGTAAGTTGGTGTTCTTGGAGGGTTTTCTTGAAATGTTTTTGTATGGTTTTCTTATGGTGTTTTAGTATGGTTTTTGAAGCTAGATCTTTATGGAATTTTGCTGGGTTGTTATGGAGTTTAGAGAGTAAGAAAGAGTGTGTGTTTTTAGTTAAGAGATTGAAGTAAAAATGAATCAAAAATGATGATACATATATACTCCTAAAAATGTGATCTTTAAGGATAACATGACAAAATTTTAGTTTGTATTTTTGTAATTAGTCAAGTAATCATCCAAAAGTAATTACCTAGCTCTAAGGGCATGAATAATGGCTGGTTAGGTGGTGATTTTGATGTGTATTTACTATTAGTAAATACGTATAGGAGCTAGGTATGATACGAGTACAAATACTCTAGGTATACGTATAGAAATTTTGTGAAAAATGAAATGAGGATTCAAATATAGCTATCTTTTGTGAATACACTTATATGGTTTTATGTATTTAAGTTCTTTAAAAGTAATTAAATACATTACTTATACAATATATGTATAACATTATAAGTCTTAAGTATATATGTCAAATAACGTTACGTATTGTTATCGTTTTGAAAACTTAAGTTAGTAGTTTCAAAATACACATATAACTTGTTGTTATTAATACAAAATGAGATATTAAAACATTTATTAATCATGTTAAATATGTATATATACATTTATATACACAAACGTATAATTATCATATATTGTATAGTTCGTGATATCATCGGTCAAACTAGACGGTCAAACGTTGTGTAAAACTCTTTTCGGAAACATAAGTCTCAACAATTTGGATTACTTATCATGTTGGTAAGGTTTAATTTATGTAAATATCAATCTTATAAGTATAGAACGATCGAAAAAGTGCGGGTCGTTACATTACCTCCCCGTTAAATAAATTTCGTCCCGAAATTTTAAAATTGTACCTATTTTGCGTTATCGAGAAACAAGTGCGGATACTTTCGTTTCATCTGATCCTCGCGTTCCCAAGTAAACTCGGGACCTCTTCTAGCATTCCAACGAACCTTAACAATCGGTATATTACTCTGTTTGAGCTGTTTAACTTCACGGTCCATAATTTCGATTGGTTCTTCGACGAATTGTAGTTTCTCGTCGACATGGATTTCTTCAAGAGGAATGGTGAGGTCTTCCTTTGCAAGACACTTCTTAAGGTTTGAGACGTGAAAGGTATTATGTACTCCGGCGAGTTGTTGCGGTAACTCGAGTCGATAAGCTACCGGTCCAATGCGTTCGATGATCTTAAACGGACCTACGTATCTTGGGTTCAGTTTACCCCTTTTGCCGAAACGTATTACACCTTTCCAAGGTGACACCTTTAGCATAACCATGTCCCCGACCTGAAACTCTAATGGTTTCCTTCGAACATCGGCGTAGCTCTTTTGGCGACTACGGGCTGTTTTCAATCTCTCCTTGATTTGCACTATCTTCTCAGTCGTTTCATGTATGATCTCGGGACCAGTTAAATGTCGATCTCCTACTTCATTCCAACAGATAGGAGATCTACACTTCCTTCCGTACAATGCTTCGAATGGCGCAGCTCCAATGCTCGCATGATAACTATTATTATACGAGAATTCTGCTAACGGTAGATATTTATCCCATCCGTTTCCAAAATCGATCACACATGCCCTGAGCATGTCTTCGAGAGTCTGAATCGTTCTCTCACTCTGTCCATCGGTTTGTGGATGATATGCGGTACTCATATCCAACCGAGTTCCTAGTGCCTCCTGTAGTGATTGCCAAAATTTTGAAGTAAATCTACTATCACGATCGGATATAATGGAAATAGGTATTCCATGCCTTGAAACTATTTCCTTTATATATAATCGTAATAATTTCTCCATTCTATCTGTTTCCTTTATAGGCAAGAAATGTGCAGATTTGGTAAGACGATCAACAATTACCCAAATGGTGTCGTATCCCCAGGCAGTCTTTGGTAACTTCGTGATGAAATCCATGGTAATACCATCCCATTTCCATTCTGGGATTTCTGGTTGTTGAAGTAACCCTGACGGCTTCTGGTGTTCTGCTTTAACCTTGGAACAAGTTAAACACTCCCCAACATATGTTGCAACGTCTGTTTTTAAATTAGGCCACCAATAATGCGTCTTAAGATCTTGGTACATCTTTCCAACTCCAGGATGTATCGAATATCTTGTCTTATGTGCCTCGTTCAATATCAACTTCCTTAATCCACCCAACTTCGGTACCCAAATACGATTTGCAAAATATCGAATTCCATCTTCCCGCATAACGAGTTGCTTCTCATACTTCTTCATTATTTCATTTCCTATATTTTCTTTAGTAAGTGCTTCTCGTTGAACTTCTTTGATTTGTGAGTTGAGATTCATGCGAATTTTTATGTTCATCGCTCGTACTCGAATTGGTTCTCGTTCCTTTCTGCTTAGAGCATCGGCCACCACGTTCGCCTTCCCGGGATGATAACGAATTTCACAATCATAGTCGTTTATCAGCTCGACCCACCTACGTTGCCTCATGTTCAGCTGTTTTTGATCGAAAATATGTTGAAGGCTTTTATGATCAGTAAACACAGTGAATTTAACCCCATACAAGTAGTGTCTCCACATCTTCAATGCAAACACGACTGCTCCTAATTCTAGATCATGCGTCGTATAATTTCGCTCGTGAATCTTCAATTGTCGGGATGCAAATGCAATTACTTTCTTTCGTTGCATAAGAACACAACCAAAACCTTGTCGCGAAGCGTCACAATATATTTCAAAATCATCGTTCCCTTCTGGTAACGATAATATAGGTGCCGTAGTTAACTTCTTCTTCAGTATTTGAAATGCGTTCTCCTGCTCCGAGGTCCATTCGTATTTCTTCCCTTTTTGCGTTAATGCTGTCAACGGCTTAGCTATTCGAGAAAAATCTTGAATAAACCTTCTATAATAACCGGCTAAACCCAAAAATTGGCGTATCTGCATTGGTGTCTTAGGAATCTCCCATTTTTCAATGGCTTCAATTTTTGCTGGATCAACCTGAATTCCTTTGCTACTAACAACGTGGCCAAGAAATTGCACTTCTTTCAACCAGAAAGCACACTTAGAAAATTTAGCATATAGCTGTTCTTTTCTCAACAACTCTAATATCAACCTTAAATGCTGCTCATGCTCTTGCTCACTCTTGGAATAGATAAGAATATCATCAATGAAAACGATAACAAACTTATCTAAATATGGACTACAAACTCGATTCATGAGGTCCATGAATACAGCTGGCGCATTCGTCAATCCAAACGGCATAACCAAAAATTCGTAATGACCATAACGTGTCCGAAAAGCAGTTTTCGGAATATCCTCTTCTTTGACGCGTAGTTGATGATAGCCCGATCTTAAGTCGATTTTTGAATAAACACATGATCCTTGCAATTGATCAAATAAGTCATCAATTCTCGGTAGTGGATACCGATTCTTGATAGTTAACTTATTTAATTCACGATAGTCTATACACATCCTAAAAGATCCATCTTTCTTCTTAACAAACAAAATTGGAGCTCCCCACGGTGAAGTACTCGGTCGTATGAATCCACGGTCCAGTAATTCTTTTAACTGACTTTGAAGTTCTTTTAACTCGGACGGTGCAAGTCTATATGGAGCACGAGCCACTGGTGCAGCTCCTGGTACTAAATCTATTTGAAATTCTACCGATCTAAATGGAGGTAATCCCGGCAATTCTTCCGGAAAAACTTCAGGAAAATCTTTTGCCACAGGCACGTCGTTGATGCACTTTTCTTTCTTTTCGACTTTATTAACATGTGCTAAAATAGCGTAACATCCCTTTTCTAAACACTTCTTGGCTTTCAAACAGCTAATGAGTTTTAGCTTTGAATCACCCTTCTCTCCGTAAATCATCACCGGCATTTTATCCTTACCAGGAATACGAATTGCCTTCTTGGCACAAACAACTTCCGCTCCTATTTTGGACATCCAGTCCATGCCAACTATTACATCAAAACCTCCTAATTCTATGGGTATTAAGTCGATTTTAAACGTTTCTCCGGCTAGATTTATTTCACAATCACGACAAATTTTATCGGCTTTAATTAGCTTACCATTAGCTAACTCAATCAAGTACTTAGCATCTAGAGGTAATGATGAACAATTCAATTTAGTGTAAAAATTTCTACACACATAACTTCTATCGGCGCCAGTATCAAATAAAATAGATGCTGATAAGTTATTAATGGTAAACGTACCCGTAACAAGCTCCGGGTCTTCTCGTGCCTCTCTAGCATTAATAACAAACGCTCTTCCACGTGCAGGTCCGCCATTCTGATTCGGGCACTGGCTCTTATAATGACCTTGTTTTCCACACCCAAAACAAGTAATGTTAGCCAAAGCAGTTCTATTTGCGTTGGTGGCAGGAGTCTTGTTACCATTTGCATTTGTAACGAGAGCCTTACAATCTTCAGCAAGATGTCCCTGTCTATTGCATTTAGTGCACAACACACTACAGTAACCAAAATGATGTTTGTGACAACGGTTGCATAAAGGACTTTGTCCTTTGTAACCAAAGCCTGAACCGCTACCCGCACCTTTCGTGGTTTCTTGTTTCTTATAAGGTTGTTGTTGGTTACCTTGATCATAACCTCCATTCCACTTTTTTTTGTTCCCCAATACCTTCACCTCAGTATTGAATGCTTTCTTGTCCAAAATGACCTGATCCATTAGCTCGTTTGCCATGGTTATAGCTTCATGAATTGTCTTAGGTTTCGATGCTGTAACATTTGCCTTGACCTTTTTGGGCAAACCAGCTTTGTACATTTCAATCTTCCGTTCTTCGGTTGGAACCAATTCAGGACATAGCAAAACTAATTCCATGAATCGCTGGTTGTAGTTGGTGATTTCAGTACCAACCACCTTCAAACTTCGTAACTCATCTTCTAACTTAATAACCTCATTCCTTGGACAATACTCGGTGATTATCATTGCTTTGAATTCTTCCCATGGAGTATCATAAGCTACATCTCCTCCTACCGCCTTCACATAATTCTTCCACCATGTGAGTGCACTATCTTGTAAAGTGCACGATGCAAACTTGGTCATGTCTTTTTCATCACAACCGCTGATTTTGAACACCGTCTCCATCTTTTCTATCCATCGGGTTAAACCGATAGGTCCTTCCGTTCCACTGAATGATGATGGCTTGCAAGCTTGGAACGTCTTGTAGGAGCATCCTACACGAGGATTTGGATTAACTGCAGCAGCTCTTGCAGCCTCAACCCATAACATTCTGTCGTTCACTCGCTGGTTGATGAGTTCCTCGAGTTCTTGTTCCGTCATTCGATTCAATCGCGCCATTTCCTAATGAAAGAAAATAATTATTCACATGGATTATTATAGATGTAGTGTGTGTTTATAGTACATTATAGCTTATTAATAATATGAACTAGGTATTATTATAAAAGCCTTTTCTTCTTATTAGCGTTTTATAATTATATCTTGGGTAGTACCTACCCATTAATGTTCATACTTAATAGCTTAGTACAGAATCAATTACTACAATCTAAATAATACTTAACCATGGAAAATTATTGCATTTCATACTTCAATATTTTACATATGCTTATCTTACATCGAACATTAAGCAAACCACACTATTAATATTATACAAAACATTATTCGGTTCCATGGTTTGACACAGCAGCGCATCGTTTGATCTATTTTCTAGGACGTTTAGACACAAAGATTTGCTTAACGCTTATCCTAACTGTCTGCCTATATTTTGGCTGTGGGACTGAAGAACTGGATGCCGGGACAGAACGAATAGGAATAGCGGGAATAGGGGTGGTAGTGTTGAGTGGAATTGGTGCCACATCATTCTCATTAAACTCGGGATTTGGATTTTCTAATTCATTAGCCTTTCGTTTCTTTCCTAGTTCGAACTCGTCTTTTGTAATTTCCTGTATTTCTTCCTCGGGTTCACTTTCCTCCTCGGGTTCATCCGGAATTTGTGAGTCTTCCCCAAGGATATCATTTTCGTCATCGGACAGGTTAATGACTGGAACGCCATCTGAAGATTCTGATTCGGAGTCGTTGATTGTGATAACAATTTTTGAGCTCGACATCTATCACACAACAACTAACCCATTAGTACTTATATAATATTTACATATAAATTTTAACCAACAGTGATAAGCAATGGTTTTTTTTTTTTTTTTTTTAAATCAGACCCGGTCAAAGTCCAGACTTTACTAATGTATCCTAACGACTTCTTGGTTAGACACACTAATGCAAACCTGGTTCGCTAAGACCAACGCTCTGATACCACATGTCATAACCCGTCCTTAACCATAAGAACGTGTTAGATAACGTATGATTTCATT
This sequence comes from Rutidosis leptorrhynchoides, assembly GCF_046630445.1. Lineage (NCBI taxonomy): Eukaryota > Viridiplantae > Streptophyta > Magnoliopsida > Asterales > Asteraceae > Rutidosis > Rutidosis leptorrhynchoides. Next base: position 201,180,925 of record NC_092340.1, read on the forward strand.
GCGAGGTATTGACCTCTATATGCGACATTTTTAAAAAGGAAAACTGCATATATTATACATTACAAACCAAACCATTATTTTTGTTACAAGCTTTAGACAATAAAAAGATGATTATCGTTTAACGATAATCTTCGACTTACAAACTTTACAAATGATAATAACAACACGATTTCTAGCATATTTTACAACACACGTCCTCGGATATGCAGTTTTATTTTTGACACAAATATGAGTACGCATGATCCTGCTTAGATTCAACATAATGCAGCGGAAGCTTTAATTATCACCTGAGAATAAACATGTTTAAAAACGTCAACATAAAGTTGGTGAGATATAGGTTTAGTGCGCAGCAATATATATATATAGACCACAAGATTTCGTATATAAACATTTCAATAAAAATATTCTAAGTGGTTGAGCACTTGGTAACCATACTTAACATTTTCACGTCGCATATTCCCTTTAATATGAAATCTTACTACACCGTACCAAGTGTAGTTACAAAACGAAGTACTGTGCAACCGTTGAATACTGGTCGTCCAGTCCGATTGGGGTTGTCAGGCCCGATAGATCTATCAACAGGATTCGCGTTTACAATACCGCTGTAAATAACAGTTACCAAGCTACAGGGAAGTATGCCAGTGGTACAACTCAACGTAGAATATATTTTTCAGTTACTTGTGTCCATAACGTAAAACATAAAATACATGTATTCTCATCCCGAAATATTTAGAGTTTAAAAGTGGGACTATATACTCACTCTTGTCTTGATGATATATATATTTTGACTCGGTCTTCCGGTTGATATCACGAACCTATCCATATATAATATATCAATATGTTTTCATTTTAAAACAAACGTTATATATATATATATACTTGTTATACTTTTAATATTTTGAATATTTCCTTAGTCCGTAGTTAGCATCCCGATGTTAGTAATTCAATTTTAATGGTTCATTTTTAGATGTTTAATATACCCGCAATGAAATAAATAAAACCCCCAACGAAATAAATAAAACCCCAACGTATATGAATTGGTCGAGATTAATCTTGACCCATGGTACCGGTGTTGTCAAATGACGTGTTGCGTACATAAAGTACCGGTGTTGTCAAATGACGTGTTGCGTACAATCATGGGATCTTATGATTAATCTTCTCGTGTTGCTTACGGGTGATCCTGAACCATATAAAATTGAATTATAAGTACATATATATAAAATATCATGTTATCTTATAAAGATGTGATTTTATGTAAATTTTTCCAATGAATCCCGAAGTCAATTAAGTCTTGGATAACCAATTTTGTTTTGGTCATAGTTTCTTCGTTACAAGTCCGTTTTCGTTGATTCAAATTGCCATCTTCTTGGATCGAGTTCTTCTTTAAGACTATGAACTGTAAATACCTTGGTTTGTATTCAAAATCATACGGCATAGGTGAAAGTTTAGTGAAACATATGAAGTTAAACATTTTGTTACAACAAAATCATTTAATGACCATTTTTCCAAAAATACTTATACTTTGAAAAACCAAGTTTTACCTTGTTAAATTAACATATAAATAAGTTATGTCACATGTCTTGAAGTATTTTAAAAGTTAAGTTAGAAGGATCTATTTAGTTTGCAAACAAGTTTGAAAACATTCAAACTATGTTCTTGTTGTTAAACTTGTATACCACAAAATATGATAGCTATATATATATGAATCGAATAAGGTTATGAACATAGATTCTACCTCAAGTTCCTTGGATGAAGTTGCTGTGAAAGAGAAGTAAGAAGCTAGAATCAAAAGGGTGATAAAAGTGGATGAAAGATTGGAAGTAAGTTGGTGTTCTTGGAGGGTTTTCTTGAAATGTTTTTGTATGGTTTTCTTATGGTGTTTTAGTATGGTTTTTGAAGCTAGATCTTTATGGAATTTTGCTGGGTTGTTATGGAGTTTAGAGAGTAAGAAAGAGTGTGTGTTTTTAGTTAAGAGATTGAAGTAAAAATGAATCAAAAATGATGATACATATATACTCCTAAAAATGTGATCTTTAAGGATAACATGACAAAATTTTAGTTTGTATTTTTGTAATTAGTCAAGTAATCATCCAAAAGTAATTACCTAGCTCTAAGGGCATGAATAATGGCTGGTTAGGTGGTGATTTTGATGTGTATTTACTATTAGTAAATACGTATAGGAGCTAGGTATGATACGAGTACAAATACTCTAGGTATACGTATAGAAATTTTGTGAAAAATGAAATGAGGATTCAAATATAGCTATCTTTTGTGAATACACTTATATGGTTTTATGTATTTAAGTTCTTTAAAAGTAATTAAATACATTACTTATACAATATATGTATAACATTATAAGTCTTAAGTATATATGTCAAATAACGTTACGTATTGTTATCGTTTTGAAAACTTAAGTTAGTAGTTTCAAAATACACATATAACTTGTTGTTATTAATACAAAATGAGATATTAAAACATTTATTAATCATGTTAAATATGTATATATACATTTATATACACAAACGTATAATTATCATATATTGTATAGTTCGTGATATCATCGGTCAAACTAGACGGTCAAACGTTGTGTAAAACTCTTTTCGGAAACATAAGTCTCAACAATTTGGATTACTTATCATGTTGGTAAGGTTTAATTTATGTAAATATCAATCTTATAAGTATAGAACGATCGAAAAAGTGCGGGTCGTTACACACGACAACCATTGAACCACCACCACAAGACCACCGTCGGCCACCCATATCAACCACCTATCACCCTTGTGAAAGGACCCGTCCTAATCCATCTGGACGAAGTCACCAACATCTGGTTCCATTGCGATGATCGACTCCAAATAATGTCTTTAAAATGAGCAAATGCACAGCAGAATGTTTCTTTCATACCTGAGAATAAACATGCTTTAAAGTATCAACTAAAAGGTTGGTGAGTTCATAGGTTTATCATAAAATAATAAAATTCATCATTTTGATAGAGCACAAAATTTAAATGCTGCATGGTAAAATGGGCTCGAATCCTATACCCACCTGTAATGTACATGCGATATCTTTTAAATACAGTACACCTTTCTCGTGTACGAAATCATCTTTCATAAATCTTAATAACGGTACACATATCACATGCACAAAAATAACATACACATAACATGTGTATAAAATCATTCTCTCGATACATAACATTCACATCAATTGGTGGCAATTATCATGTCCACATAATTCAATGGTGGCAATTATCATGTCCACATAATTCAATGGTGGCAATTATCATGTCCACATAATTCAACGGTGGCAATTATCATGTCCACATAATTCAACAATAATCCGCAGAACTTCTGTCTGCATAATAATTCATTTGAGGAATGTTTTGTTTGTATCTATCTTGTCAAACATTTATAAAAGCATTTCATGTATTCACAGTTCAAAATATATTTCAAAAGCATTTAATAAAGCAGTTGTAAAACCAGCGCATGTATTCTCAGTCCCAAAAATGTAAAGAGTAAAAGGGAATCAAATGAAACTCACGCATATAAATCTAGTATTTTCAGTATTTATAAACAGTCGCATGTATTCTCAGCTCAAAAATATATTGAGTAAAAGGGATCATATGAAACTCACCATACTGTATTTTGTAGTAAAAATACATATGACGTCATTTAACAAGTGTAGGGTTGACCTCGAATTCACGAACCTCTATCATTTACATATATATTAACACATAACATAACTATATTAATACTTTTATAATAAATATTAATAAATATAATTAATAAGGTTATTAATGAAAGACCTAATTAAAATAACAATTAAATCTCTAATAACATATAAATTTGTTGGTATCAGAGCCACTCATGTGCCGCTGGGGGTGGTGGGGCAAACCTCATTGAGGACGATGAGTGCCTAAGGGGGGGTGAATGTAACACCCTAGGCAAATTCCACATCGCCCACGAACATGAGTGATCATGGGATTATAAGGTAATACTCACGCTTAAATGACACAACTCGTTTTGGGATCACAAGATGAGTAGAAGTGCGAGTACGTTGTGGTTAAGCGTGCTTGGGCGAGAGCACTACCAGGATGGGTGACCTCCTGGGAAAGTGCTTCTCGTGTGTGATCGCCAAGAAAAAGCCGTGCGCCTGCGGGCAAAGCAGACAATATTGTGGTCATGTTAAGCTGGGGTGTTACACCTTGTCACCTTACAACTACCCATCTCTCCCTCTCTCGTATACGTAACAACCTCTATCATTACCTACTACTGCAGTTTCTGATCACCATCACTCCAACCGCCATCATAATTCAACCACTGCTGCAGTTCTTTTGTTGTTGTTTCCGTTATTTTTCAAAGAACCCAGTAGATGAACAGAAAATTAAGTCATGCCTATTATATATCTTTCTCTGATCAACGTATAAGTAATATGGTGATGATGATAGTGTTAATAAAACAGAAATGATAGGATAAGATGATTACTCGATGAAGATATTTAGGATATGAAGTGTTGTGATTTTATGTAGATAATGGTATATCGATAATATTATGATTTTATGGTTATGATGATAAGAACAATGAAGTAGATGAAGTTCATGTTAGGAATGATAATGATGGGTACGGTTTGTATGAGGATGAAGATGATAATATAAAGAAGAAGATGGAAACAGATTACAAGATAAAAACATTTAAAATCTTAACTAAATCAGAAAGTAATAGATAGAGGAATGGATTAGGGACGTTTGTGTTAACCAATAGGTCCTGGGTTCGAACCCAGGCCACTACGTTTTTTTATTTATTTATCAAGAAAAGCTGCTGTTGGGCCGTGAATTGATACTTGGGCCGAGAACAAGCAGATACATGGTTGGGCTTGATTTAAATTGATTGGGTCTAAAGGAAAATTTACGGGTTAACTAAATTAGGATGGGATTATATTCAAAAAATTAAAAATGGACAAGTGGTTGTGTGTTGTTTGGGTAATCGAGAGGTCTTAGGTTCGATTCCTGCTGGTGCCATTCCTTTTCTTTTTAAAGCCTGCTATATATGAGGTAGTCTTTCTTTTATTATTATTATTATTATTATTATTATTATTATTATTATTATTATTATTATTATTATTATTATTATTATTATTATTATTATTATTATTATTATTATTATTATTATTATTATTATTATTATTATTATTATTATTATTATTACTAGTATTGTTATTGTTATTATGATTATTATTATTATTATTACACATATCATGATTGTTATTACTAATATTACTATGAAGTATTATTGTTATTATTATTATTATTATTATTATTATTATTATTATTATTATTATTATTATTATTATTATTAGCATTATTATTTAGAAATTATTAGTATTAACATTATTAATACTATAAGTATTATTAATATGTTGATTATTGTTAAATTGTATCATTTATGAAATATAGATATTGTTACTAATATATGTATTAATATTATTATGATTAGGGTTATTATTATTATTATGGAATATAATACTAGTTATCATTTTTCTCATTAATATTAGCACTAGTATCACTTTTGTAACTTTTAGTATTATTATTATTATTATTATTATTATTATTATTATTATTATTATTATTATTATTATTATTATTATTATTATTATTATTATTATTATTATTAAACAAAGGTATCATTATTAACAATATCTTTATTAATATTATCATTTTTAACAAAGTTATTATTATTATTATTAAATCATTAATATCATAACTACCATAAATAGTAACATTAATATTGTTACAAGTATTATTATTAATATCATTGTTATTATCACTAATAGGGTTATTATTAACATATGCATATTATTAATGTTATTATCATTATGTATTTTTACTAATATTAACTTAGTATAATAGAACTACTGTTTTGATAAACAAATTAATACATACATAAATATATATATTTAACACATATAACATAACAAAATTTAATATATTTATATATATACAAAATGAACATATAATATATATATATATATATATATATATATATATATATATATATATATATATATATATATATATATATATATATATATATATATATATATATATATATATATATATATTATTAACATAAAAATGATATAACTAATACATTTATATATATATGTGTTCAATTACAACTATGAATATTAATAAATATACAAATGATATATGTTCGTGAATCCAAAGACAACCCTGCATTGTTCAAAGTCGTCATATGTATTTTTACTACAAAATACATTATTGTGAGTTTCATTTGCCTTTTTACCCTTTATATTTTTTGGGCTGAGAATATATGCGAAATTTTTATAAATGTTTTACGAAATAGACACAAGTAATCGAAACTACATTATATGGTTGAATGATCGAAGCCGAATATGCCCCTTTTTGCTTGGTAACCTAATAATTAGTAAACCGATCTACTAATTGACGCGAATCCTAAAGATAGATCTATTGGGCCTAACGAACCCCATCTGTTGTAGCGGATGCTTTAGTACTTCGATATTGTTTTATCATGTCCGAAGGATTTCCCAGAATGATAGGAGATATTCTTATATGCATCTTGTTAATGTCGGTTACCAGGTGTTCAATCCATATGAATGATATTTTTGTCTCTATGCATGGGACGTATATTTATGAGAACTGGAAATGAAAATCTTGTGGTCTATTAAAATGATGGAAATGATTATTTATGTTAAACTAATGAACTCACCAACCTTTTGGTTGACACTTTATGAAATGTCCCGTTCTTATTGATTAAAAACGTTCCATATTAATTGATTTCGTTGCGAGGTTTTGACCTCTATATGAGACGTTTTTCAAAGACTGCATTCATTTTTAAAACAAACCATAACCTTTATTTCATAAATAAAGGTTTAAAAAGCTTTACGTAGATTATCAAATAATGATAATCTAAAATATCCTGTTTACACACGACCATTACATAATGGTTTACAATACAAATATGTTACATCGAAATAAGTTTCTTGAATGCAGTTTTTACACAATATCATACAAACATGGACTCCAAATCTTGTCCTTATTTTAGTATGCAACAGCGGAAGCTCTTAATATTCACCTGAGAATAAACATGCTTTAAACGTCAACAAAAATGTTGGTGAGTTATAGGTTTAACCTATATATATCAAATCGTAACAATAGACCACAAGATTTCATATTTCAATACACATCCCATACATAGAGATAAAAAAATCATTCATATGGTGAACACCTGGTAACCGACAATAACAAGATGCATATATAAGAATATCCCCATCATTCCGGGACACCCTTCGGATATGATATAAATTTCGAAGTACTAAAGCATCCGGTACTTTGGATGGGGTTTGTTAGGCCCAATAGATCTATCTTTAGGATTCGCGTCAATTAGGGTGTCTGTTCCCTAATTCTTAGATTACCAGACTTAATAAAAAGGGGCATATTCGATTTCGATAATTCAACCATAGAATGTAGTTTCACGTACTTGTGTCTATTTTGTAAATCATTTATAAAACCTGCATGTATTCTCATCCCAAAAATATTAGATTTTAAAAGTGGGACTATAACTCACTTTCACAGATTTTTACTTCGTCGGGAAGTAAGACTTGGCCACTGTTGATTAACGAACCTATAACAATATATACATATATATTAAAGTATGTTCAAAATATATTTACAACACTTTTAATATATTTTGATATTTTAAGTTTATTAAGTCAGCTGTCCTCGTTAGTAACCTATAACTAGTTGTCCACAGTTAGATGTACAGAAATAAATCGATAAATATTATCTTGAATCAATCCACGACCCAGTGTATACGTATCTCAGTATTGATCACAACTCAAACTATATATATTTTGGAATCAACCTCAACCCTGTATAGCTAACTCCAACATTCACATATAGAGTGTCTATGGTTGTTCCGAAATATATATAGATGTGTCGACATGATAGGTCGAAACATTGTATACGTGTCTATGGTATCTCAAGATTACATAATATACAATACAAGTTGATTAAGTTATGGTTGGAATAGATTTGTTACCAATTTTCACGTAGCTAAAATGAGAAAAATTATCCAATCTTGTTTTACCCATAACTTCTTCATTTTAAATCCGTTTTGAGTGAATCAAATTGCTATGGTTTCATATTGAACTCTATTTTATGAATCTAAATAGAAAAAGTATAGGTTTATAGTCGGAAAAATAAGTTACAAGTCGTTTTTGTAAAGGTAGTCATTTCAGTCGAAAGAACGACGTCTTGATGACCATTTTAGAAAACATACTTCCACTTTGAGTTTAACCATAATTTTTTGGATATAGTTTCATGTTCATAATAAAAATCATTTTCTCAGAATAACAACTTTTAAATCAAAGTTTATCATAGTTTTTAATTAACTAACCCAAAACAGCCCGCGGTGTTACTACGACGGCGTAAATCCGGTTTTACGGTGTTTTTCGTGTTTCCAGGTTTTAAATCATTAAGTTAGCATATCATATAGATATAGAACATGTGTTTAGTTGATTTTAAAAGTCAAGTTAGAAGGATTAACTTTTGTTTGCGAACAAGTTTAGAATTAACTAAACTATGTTCTAGTGATTACAAGTTTAAACCTTCGAATAAGATAGCTTTATATGTATGAATCGAATGATGTTATGAACATCATTACTACCTTAATTTCCTTGGATAAACCTACTGGAAAAGAGAAAAATGGATCTAGCTTCAATGGATCCTTGGATGGCTCGAAGTTCTTGAAGCAGAATCATGACACGAAAACAAGTTCAAGTAAGATCATCACTTGAAATAAGATTGTTATAGTTATAGAAATTGAACCAAAGTTTGAATATGATTATTACCTTGTATTAGAATGATAACCTACTGTAAGAAACAAAGATTTCTTGAGGTTGGATGATCACCTTACAAGATTGGAAGTGAGCTAGCAAACTTGAAAGTATTCTTGATTTTATGAAACTAGAACTTTTGGAATTTATGAAGAACACTTAGAACTTGAGAGAGATCAATTAGATGAAGAAAATTGAAGAATGAAAGTGTTTGTAGGTGTTTTTGGTCGTTGGTGTATGGATTAGATATAAAGGATATGTAATTTTGTTTTCATGTAAATAAGTCATGAATGATTACTCATATTTTTGTAATTTTATGAGATATTTCATGCTAGTTGCCAAATGATGGTTCCCACATGTGTTAGGTGACTCACATGGGCTGCTAAGAGCTGATCATTGGAGTGTATATACCAATAGTACATACATCTAAAAGCTGTGTATTGTACGAGTACGAATACGGGTGCATACGAGTAGAATTGTTGATGAAACTGAACGAGGATGTAATTGTAAGCATTTTTGTTAAGTAGAAGTATTTTGATAAGTTTATTGAAGTCTTTCAAAAGTGTATAAATACATATTAAAACACTACATGTATATACATTTTAACTGAGTCGTTAAGTCATCGTTAGTCGTTACATGTAAGTGTTGTTTTGAAACCTTTAGGTTAACGATCTTGTTAAATGTTGTTAACCCAATGTTTATAATATCAAATGAGATTTTAAATTATTATATTATCATGATATTATCATGTATGAATATCTCTTAATATGATATATATACATTAAATGTCTTTACAACGATAATCGTTACATATATGTCTCGTTTAAAAATCATTAAGTTAGTAGTCTTGTTTTTACATATGTAGTTCATTGTTAATATACTTTATGATATGTTTTCTTATCATAGTATCATGTTAACTATATATATATATATCCATATATATGTCATCATATAGTTTTTACAAGTTTTAACGTTCGTGAATCACCGATCAACTTGGGTGGTCAATTGTCTATATGAAACATATTTCAATTAATCAAGTCTTAACAAGTTTGATTGCTTAACATGTTGGAAACATTTAATCATGTAAATATCAATCTCAATTAATATATATAAACATGGAAAAGTTCGGGTCACTACACTTTAAAGCATGTTTATTCTCAGGTATTAAAGAAATCTTCCGCTGTACATTTGCTCATCTTAGAGATATTACTTGGAGTCATTTATGACATATTTCAAAAGACGTTGCATTCGAGTCATTGCGTTCATCAAGATTATAATTAAGTCAATTATAGTTAGATATATTATGAAATGATATGCCTGCTGTCAACTTTCGATGTAATGAAAGATTGTCTTTTCAAAAACTAATGCAATGTTTATAAAATGTATCATATAGAGGTTAAGTACCTCGCGATGTAATCAACGGATGTGAATCGTTTATAATCAATATGGACTTCGTCCGGATGGATTAGGACGAGTCCTTTCATTTTAGCCGTTTAAAAGTAATCATTACTCTTTCGATTTTCTCGCCTTGATTTCAATTATAAATAGCTGGAGAACTCGCATTAAAAACTTTACGCTTTTATCCCTTAATTGCTTATTCAATCAAATTCTCCAATTCGTACTCGTGCATTTGCAATTAACCAAATCAACCTTTAAAACCTACAAATTCAACAGCCGATTTAGTTATTTTACTGTAAATGGCATCTTCATCTTCTGCTAATACTCCTGGAGGCTTTGTTTCATACATGACGGAAGCAAAACTCCAAACCCTTCAGCAATGGTATCCTCCACTTGCTCAATTTGTTCCTACCGCACCATCAGCGGAGGACAGAGCTAACGTTCCCCCTAAGGGAATGGTCACCATTTATGAGTCCGCCATTTCCCAAGGCAATCTACGCCTTTCACTTACTCAATTGTTTCGCAGCAGTTAATAAGATCGTGTTATTTGAGATGTACTGCAATTCTATCGACACACAACCACTGCTTAATGTGTTTCGCTCTTGCAATAGCCTTGTGCCACACGATGCGGGATGGTTCTCATTCTGCAGCAAACTTGGCGTGATGACATCACCCAAGGACTCCATTGGCAATTGGCGCAGTTCATTCTTTTTTATCAACGACACTGCACATGTTGATAACGACATACCAAGAAAGTGGTGTACAAATTTCGATGCGACCCTAAACAACAAGATCACTCCAGACGACCTTGGACGAGACATCCTAAAAAGGATAAATGGCGCAGGGTTAATCCTACGTGCATACTCAAATGTACCGCTGTACATTGGTAGGGTTTCAATCCAGTGGCCTTGGAGCGACTGCAATGCTCTCTTGATTGACCAAGTGAATAACGTTATATCGCTTAAACTTTTCACATTAAATTAATATGCAACATACGTTTCCCTTTTTTTTATAACCTTATGTGTTTTGCTTTTGCAGTGATTGATACCTAGTTATGAGGTCAGCGGATGTGACGACCCGGAAATTTCTGACTAAATTTAAACTTTATCTTTATATTATTCTGACACGATAAGTAATGTTTGTTAAGTTAAATCTCAAGGATTTTAAACTATGTTTATACATTCATTTAAACCTCGACCAAATTCCAATGATTCACGAACCATTAAATGAACATATATGAATATGTATGTATATGTGTATATGTTATAAATTGAAAATGTCAACAAAGTATTTAAACGTATAATGCTTTATATGAACGTATTTGTTTCAATATGATTATCGACGAAATAAAAAAAAAATATATTAAATGATTGAATTATCAGAAATATTGAATTATGATTACAAGTCTCTGTTGAGAGGTCCACTATGATTTGAGAAAATCTATTCCTCTTAACGATATTCGGAATAATTTGTAAAGCTATTTATAAATAAATATAAAAAGTGTCATTTACGAAAGTTAGATAAAAGCTAGTGGAGAATTGGTTTCCATAATATTCTATTAATCTATTTTCAAACGTACAAAAACGTTTTCAGTTTAAAAAAAACTTTATTATTAAAACGTATATAACTTTTATAAATATCTAGAATCACTTTTGACAACTCATTACTTAACCAGTATAATAAATATAACGATATTTATATTTTATTTCATTAAATATATATAACGATTTAAATTAATATTATATATATTTATACGCGTATTATACATACATAGTTTTTATACTTTTACTATACTTTAACTTTACCTTTACTTTACTTTTACTTTACTTTAACTTTAATAATTCACTTTAATAATTCATACATTAATAATTCACTTTAATAATTCATACTTTAATAATTCATACTTTAATAATTCACTTTAATAATTTATACTTTAATAATTCACTTTAATAATTCATACTTTAATAATTCACTTTAATAATTCATACTTTAATAATTCACTTTAATAATTCAAAAATCTATTATAAATAGAATTCAATAGGTTTCATTATTTCATAGAAACTTGAAAATATATTTCTCTAAACTCTCTCAATCGATTTACATATATATATATATATATATATATATATATATATATATATATATATATATATATATATATATATATATATATATATATATATATATATATATATATATATATATATATATATATTTGCTCTGTATTATTTCAAGATATTATTAGTATACATAAAATATTACGACGGAGTGATGTCCGAGTGATTTCAAAATAGTTTTTTTGAATGAGTTGAAGCTAAGGAAATTATGGGTTATAGCTATGGAGGTGATGGGTATGGTTCATGGGTATGCTCGTGAGGTCAATCTAGTGTTTATCATCTCCGTTACGTCTACGTACTTTCTTGCAATATTGAATCTCAATATTGATATGTGAGCACTCATAACTTAACTTTTATATATCAATAGTGTATCCCTGACTAGTGCTCGAGTATATAGGATTATGCATGCTTGTACATTTGATATTGTCCTTAGATAGGTTTGTTGAATCCTGAATTAGATACATATGCTACTGAGATAGGGTATATGATATGCATGTCATTGGAAAGCTAGCGAAAAATTAAGAACTTTTCATTTAGATATCGAATGGTTTCGATGAACGGATTAGAAGTTATAGTCAACTGAATTTTAGTATTATTATTAAAATGATTATTATTACTATCGTCGTTATTATTTTAATACAAATATCATTGTTATTATAAAATATCATTATTACTATTATGTTAGTATTATCATTTTATCATAATACCATTTTTAGAAAATATAAATATTGTTATTTTTTTATAGAATAATAATAATTATTATTACAAAATAATAAAACTTTTACTTATTATTATTATGATCAATATTATTTTATCAAATAAATCGGGGATACAAAGATATTTTTCACCACGCGTAATATAATTACATTAATAATACTTACCACTATAGTTTTACGATATTAAGTGAACTTTATAAATTTTACTACTTAAGATATATAAAAGTATATTTTATCATATATAAACGTTAATATAAATTTTTATTAATAAATGACTTTTATTATTATAAAATCTAATAAATATATTTAAATATATAAAACGACTATAGTTAAGTTATATAATAAACACGTATAAATTTTAGAAGTCATTTTGGGTCAAGTTGACTTTTGTTGACTTTTGCATATTAGTCTTGAGCATTAGGATTGTGGTACACTATGACTTGACCAAAAATTGTTAGACAAATATTGACCAACATATAAATATATATAATTAATATAGGTTCGTGAATCCGAGGCCAACCTTGCACTTGTTAAATGACGTTATATGTATTTTTACTACGAAATACAGTATGGTGAGTTTCATTTGCTCCCTTTTTAATTGCTTTTGCAATATATACTTTTGGGTTGAGAATACATGCGCTGTTTTATAAATGTTTTACGAAATAGGCACAAGTACTAAAACTAATTCTACGTGGGTTTAAACCAGAAATATACCCTTAGCTTGGTAACATTAAACTACTTATCTATGTACGGTAGGCGCGAATCCTAAAGATAGATCTATTGGGCCTGACAAACCCCATCCTGACTATGAGATGCTTTAGTACTTCGAGGTTATTTTAAACACACCTGATCTGGTGTACTTCAGAGGGTAAAACATGAACGTTAAGGCTTGTTACCGGGTGCCTACAACTTATAGAATACTTTTATACACTTGCGAGTGTACATATATTTATAAACGGAAATCTTGTGGTCTATTAATATATTGAAATGATTGTTATGAAAAACCTTTGAACTCACCAACCTTTTGGTTGACACTTTAAAGCATGTTTATTCTCAGGTATTAAAGAAATATTCCGCTGTGCATTAGCTCATTTTAAGGATACTACTTGGAGTCATTCATGGCATATTTTGAAAGACGTTGCATTTGAGTCATTGAGTTCATCAAGATTATTATTATGTCAATTATAGTTGGATGTATTATGAAATGGTGTGTATGCCGTCAACTTTCGTTGTAAAGAAAGTTTTTCTTTTAAAAATGAATGCAATGTTTGTAAAATGTAACATATAGAGGTCAAATACCTCGCGATGTAATCAACTATTGTGAATCATTTATAATGTATATGAACGGGTCCTTTCAGTTGGTATCAGAGCGGTGGTCTTAGCGAACTAGGTCTGCATTAGTGTGTCTAACTGATAGTCGTTAGGATGCATTAGTGAGCCTGGACTTCGACCGTGTCTGCATGTTAAAAGTTTTGCTTATCATTTTTCTCGGAAATTGCCTGCTTATCATTCTTAGTCTAGACACGTCTTACTGCATTGATTGCATGAATAGTGTATAGACAAAATTCATATCTTAGCGTATCTGCTAATCCATATCTTAGCGTATCTGTTACTATAAACTTTGCCTGACATATCCCGTAAATTCCTCCGTAATCTACGAAATTTTTTGCGCTATATATATAGATATTCTATGTAATTAGAATACCACCCGATAGCAAAAAAATCATTTCATATCGAAAAATCCTTTATTCAATCGAACGAAATGGAATTCGTCATTAGTTCAAGTCGCTCGAATTTCGATATGGAATCCCACTCAAGCTCCGAAAGCAGTGTGACCGGAATGGATCAACCAATTAGCCATCATCTATTCTGGATGAATTGGGGATAGGTATGTAGCCTCCTCAATAATTAGAGACAAGAAGAAGGTGATGCCTTCCATCCACCACATTGCCCTCTTGGCGATGAACCTGAAGCACTTACCGACGAACCGGTCAGAAACACCATTTTCTCTCTCATTTCCAGAGTATCTCGTCACGATTATATACTACATCAAATTCTAGATTTTATTTATCCGCTCATCCGAACCGACAATCACCCCGGTGTAATAGAAAAAGTCAATGCGCTTCGCGCTCGAGTAGTGGCTTTAGAGAATATGGTACAAGGGTTACAAACACCAACAAATAACGAAGTATTAATTCATAATTTCAATTTTATTGAATAAATACTCCGTAAAAGTTATGTAATTTCTAAAGTCTTTAGGGATTATTCAGTTCTAGTTTCAACCGTAAATCAAATGAGTTTAATTTAATATTAACTCATTAAATCTATGTTACATCTGAAGAAAATATGCACATATATATTTTCATAAAGACTGTAATAAAATTCTGTTGTACAAAATATTAATTGTGAAAATTTTTTAACGGGTAGGTAATACCCAGGAGATATATAAATTCACAATTAATATGTTACATTTTTCGAATCTGATTAAGCAAATCATCAACTATACTCCCAAAATCTCACAACAATATACATTCTTGTATAGTAATCAAAACAACCATTCTCACCCAAATTTGATTACGCATTCTGATTTTGAAAAATCAAAATCCAAGTCATGATTTAACAGAAGACATCACTCTTAGATTCCTACATCTTTCAAAGCTATACTTTGACTTCAAAACTGTGTTAGAACATCATATGTATATTAACGATTACAAACTGTGTTCAAACTCTCCGAAGTTTTCGAAGACACTTCAAACAATGAACAATCGAGATGATGATACAACCACATATTACCCACATTTATGTACCTAAAAAGCTCTCGAAGCCAAAGTCATAGTTCGACACGTATCCGTGTCAGACCCTTTGGCATTTATTAGCTAAAATGACTTTTCAATTCCTTTTCAAAGTAGACAGTTTTGTCACAGCTCTAGCAAGTCAACTTCGACTTTTCAGTCAGACTAGTCTTATTATAACCTTGATAGATACGTTGCCCTTTCGTCATCGTTACTGGGGACCTTTCATATCTCGCCACCTTAGCAATAAACTTACCAACAACTTCAATTATCTTTGACGTTTCGAAAAATCATTATATTTATTAAAATCACATCATTTACTCATTCGCATCTTGTAACGAGAATTGTCATACGAATCATCAGAAAAAAGTAACCAGTATTTTGAAATCTCGCAGCATGTTTACGCCAACAATTATATGTGTACGTAAAACGTCTATCTCCTGGACTTACATACTTTGAATGTGAAGTTCTGAAAAATATTTTGAACTGCAAACTAGTTCTTGAAATGCTGACGAAGCATCAAAAACTGTAAACGATCTTAACAGTAAAGAGTTTGATGACAAAGAATAGTAAGGTGGTAAAGCTGAGAAAAAGAGAAGGTTTGGAACTGGAAAACAGATTGAACAGACTATGAAGGAGGCTGTGGACAAATCACAAAGACTAAATCTGCCTTCAAAGAATCCAAATGATTCAGTACCTGCTAAAGTCATTAACGAATACCTTACTCTTTATTCTAAACCTTTGCAGACAAATCTTCATCATCATCCATCAATATTAGAAATTCTAAGATATTATCATATCTTTCATTATAAATATCCGCGATATTTCTGAAGATATTTTCACAACTAATCTTATCTGAACTCATTTATCTCTTTGCACTATCAGTGTTACATCAAATAAGAAACTATTAGTTTCTATATTCTATAAACTTTCGAGTTTAAATTATGAATGTTTTGAAGTAGTGTTGGGAACTGAAGCATGAGTTAGTATAATATAATGACACTTGATCAACGTGATTATATTACAGTCAGTCATGCTGAGTTTCTAATGGGACATGACGATTCACAGACCATGCCGTCATCATGTTCCATGTTACACGACTCTTGTATTCTATTTAATCTCTAAAAATATCAAGAATATATTTTCTTGATCATTCGATCTTTTCAGGGTATTCTGGTAAATTAACAAATCAAGATCGTGCCATTACCATTTCCTTCTTAGAACATTAACTATGTTCATTCTGAAATTCATATCTGCGAATACTAGACCATTACAAACTTTGCTTAATCGCAAGAAGAAGAAACGAAAGGACAAAACTCCAAAATAGAAATTGGAGTATAAATCGCAGCAAATAGAAGGGAGTATTAACTATGGATGTCAATGATTATAGAAGACAAAAGCAGGGGCTTTGAAATATAAGGGAAGATATAAAACCCAACAACCACCCAAAAATTATAAACCGTATATATCGATGCATATAGCAATATAAAGACAAGGAAGAAATAAAAAAACTATAAAACCGAGAGTATAGTAGAAGTAAATAGATTCTTCCGGAGGCAGATGAAAAAGAAGAATGACAGATATGAAAGTGAGGAGTATATCGAGAATCAGTACTGGATGAAGCATATTGACAAATACTTGAAAATATGAGTTGAGGGAGAAAGAATAGAAGGTGTGAGTTGTAAGGAAACGAAGGAAGTGGATTTATAGTGAAATACCCGACAGAGAAATCAAGATGGATTATCGTATTAATTCGAAGAGAATCATAATCTCCTTAATCACCGAAGCATCAAATCCAACATAGATTACAAAGATTTTCTTTAAATTCGGAGATCAAGTGTGATGACATCAAAAGATATGACGAATCACTATAATCTTATTTTCTTCATTTACGATAACTTCCCTCATACGGTTCGAGTAATCAAATTATTTTATCCATACTTCTTAGACATGATAAAACTTCATAATCGTTACGTCATAATAACATTCTCATTGTTAGCCATAACGACCTCTATCAAATTTCGGGGACGAAATTTCTTTAACGGGTAGGTACTGTGACGATCCAGAAATTTTAAACTAAATTTAAACTTTATCTTTATATTATTCTGACACGATAAGCAATGTTTGTTAAGTTAAATCTCAAGGATTTTAAACTATGTTTATACATTCATTTAAACCTCGACCAAATTCCAATGATTCACGAACCATTAAATGAACATATATGAATATGTATGTATATGTGTATATGTTATAAATTGAAAATGTCAACAAAGTATTTAAACGTATAATGCTTTATATGAACGTATTTGTTTCAATATGATTATCGATGAAATTAAAAAAATATATTAAATGATTGAATTATCAGAAGCATTGAATTATGATTACAAGTATCTGTTGAGAGGTCCACTATGATTTGAGAAAATCTATTCCTCTTAACGATATTCAGAATAATTTGTAAAGCTATTTATAAATAAAAATAAAAAGTGTCATTTACGAAAGTTAGACAAAAGCTAGTGGAGAATTGGTTTCCATAATATTCTATTAATCTATTTTCAAACGTACAAAAACGTTTTCAGTTTAAAAAGAACTTTATTATTAAAACGTATATAACTTTTATAAATATCTAGAATCACTTTTGACAACTCATTACTTAACCAGTATAATAAAAATAACGATATTTATATTTTATTTCATTAAATATATATAACGATTTAAATTAATATTATATATATTTATACGCGTATTATACATACATAGTTTTTATACTTTTACTATACTTTAACTTTACCTTTACTTTACTTTTACTTTACTTTAACTTTAATAATTCATACTTTAATAATTCACTTTAATAATTCATACTTTAATAATTTACTTTAATAATTCATACTTTAATAATTCACTTTAATAATTCATACTTTAATAATTCACTTTAATAATTCATACTTTAATAATTCATTTTAGTAATTCATACTTTAAAAATTCACTTTAATAATTCATACTTTAATAATTCACTTTAATAATTTAAAAATCTATTATAAATAGAATTCAATAGGTTTCATTATTTCATAGAAACTTGAAAATATATTTCTCTAAACTCTCTCAATCGATTTATATATATATATATATATATATATATATATATATATATATATATATATATATATATATATATATATATATATATATATATATATTTGCTCTGTATTATTTCAAGATATTATTAGTATACATAAAATATTACGACGGAGTGATGTCCGAGTGATTTCAAAATAGTTTTTTTTGAATGAGTTGAAGCTAAGGAAATTATGGGTTATAGCTATGGAGGTGATGGGTATGGTTCATGGGTATGCTCGTGAGGTCAATCTAGTGTTTATCATCTCTGTTGCGTCTACGTATTTTCCTGCAATATTGAATCTCAATATTGATACGTGAGCACTCATAACTTAACTTTTATATATCAATAGTGTATCCCTGACTAGTGCTCGAGTATATAGGATTATGCATGCTTGTACATTCGATATTGTCCTTAGATAGGTTTGTTGAATCCTGAATTAGATACATATGCTACTGAGATAGGGTATATGATATGCATGTCATTAGAAAACTAGCGAAAAATTAAGAACTTTTCATTTAGATATCTAATGGTTTCGATGAACGGATTAGAAGTTATAGTCAACTGAATTTTAGTATTATTGTTAAAATGATTATTATGACTATCGTCGTTATTATTTTAATAGGAATATCATTGTTATTATAAAATATCATTATTACTATTATATTAGTATTATCATTTTATCATAATACCATTTTTAGTAAATATAAATATTGTTATTTTTTATAGAATAATAATAATTATTATTATTATTACAAAATAATAAAACTTTTACTTATTATTATTATGATCAATATTATTTTATCAAATAAATAGGGGATACAAAGATATCTTTCACCACGCGTAATATAATTACATTAATAATACTTACCACTATAGTTTTACGATATTAAGTGAACTTTATAAATTTTACTACTTAAGATATATAAAAGTATATTTTATCATATATAAACGTTAATATAAATTTTTATTAATAAATGACTTTTATTATTATAAAATCTAATAAATATATTTAAATATATAAAACGACTATAGTTAAGTTATATAATAAACACGTATAAATTTTAGAAGTCATTTTGGGTCAAGTTGACTTTTGTTGACTTTTGCATATTAGTCTCGAGCATTAGGATTGTGGTACACTATGACTTGACCAAAAATTGTTAGACAAATATTGACCAACATATAAATATATATAATTAATATAGGTTCGTGAATCCGAGGCCAACCTTGCACTTGTTAAATGACGTTATATGTATTTTTACTACGAAATATAGTATGGTGAGTTTCATTTGCTCCCTTTTTAATTGCTTTTGCAATATATATTTTTGGGCTGAGAATACATGCGCTGTTTTATAAATGTTTTACGAAATAGGCACAAGTACTAAAACTAATTCTACGTCGGTTTAAACCAGAAATATACCCTTAGCTTGGTAACATTAAACTACTTGTCTATGTACGATAGGCGCGAATCCTAAAGATAGATCTATTGGGCCTGACAAACCCCATCCTGACTATGGGATGCTTTAGTACTTCGAGGTTATTTTAAACACACCTGATCTGGTGTACTTCAGAGGGTAAAACATGAACGTTAAGGCTTGTTACCGGGTGCCTACAACTTATAGAATACTTTTATACACTTACGAGTGTACATATATTTATAAACGGAAATCTTGTGGTCTATTAATATATTGAAATGATTGTTATGATAAACCTATGAACTCACCAACCTTTTGGTTGACACTTTAAAGCATGTTTATTCTCAGGTATTAAAGAAATCTTCCGCTGTGCATTAGCTCATTTTAAGGATATTACTTGGAGTCATTCACGGCATATTTTGAAAGACGTTGCATTGGAGTCATTGAGTTCATCAAGATTATTATTATGTCAATTATAGTTGGATGTACTATGAAATGGTGTGCATGCCGTCAACTTTTGTTGTAAAGAAAGTTTGTCTTTTAAAAACGAATGCAATGTTTGTAAAATGTATCATATAGAGGTCAAATACCTCGCGATGTAATCAACTATTGTGAATCGTTTATAATGTATATGAATGGGTCCTTTCAGCGGATATTAGCAGGATTAGACCTGCTCGTCGCTTAAAAAATGGTGACGATGAGATTATTCCTATTAATGAGCCAATCATCAATACACTTACCATTTCTGGTGGTGAAGACCGCGGTAAGCAAAAAGCATCAGAGAGTGCCTCCACCCCTCGCAAAAGACGTATGCGCACTATATCTGAACAAGAAACGAGTAAGTGATTTTCAATTCGCATTATTTTTATATTGTTCTTTTACCATTTTTGACCTGATTTATTATATTCACTTATCGCTTTTTAGTTATGCTTTCAGACTCCCCCGGTGAGCCCAGACCGTTATACAACATTACTGGGAATATCCCCGAGGATAATCTTGAAGAGCCTGGTAACGAAGATTTAAGCCTTCCATATGAAGCTGAAACATCCCATCAAGAGGAAGAAGAATAAGAAGAAGAAGATGCTGATGAAGCCGCAGAAGCAGAACAAGCCAATTGGTTATACCGCAAACTCTGCAAATTCATCCCCAAAAACACACAAGATGAATATCGCAAACTGACTTTTCCTCAAGCTGAGAGACAGCGAATCCACAATTACTATAACGCGATTTGCCTAGCCATCGACAACGTTGAGCGCTTCAACGAAGTATCCGATGAACATGAAAAGCAGGTTAAAATTGCCAATGCGCAACAAAGGAAAGCACAGAAACTTGAGGCCCAACTTAAAAAAGCTACAGAGGAAAACGCGAAGCTCAAAAAGAGAGAGGAAAATGCTGAGAATGAATTTGCTCAGCTTGTTAAGTATTTGCCAGAATTCGGCGACAAAGTGATGGATTCTAAACCAGTTACTGAGAAGTTTGGGACATATGTCCAGGCAGCTAAATTCACTACTCGCTGCGAATGGTATGATCTACTGTGCGAGCTTGGTGATCTTTCTAAACCGCTTCCCTCAGACATGGCGGATGAAATATGTGCCACGGACGATGCCCGAGAGGCGTTAGCTAGAGCAAAGAAGGAGGCTGAGAAAATCACCATACCAGCATTGGAAGAGCTAAGTCAACGCGAGGACGTTACTTTTGCAGATATCAAAGCATTGGAGCTTTAAATTATCTTAGTTAGATTGTAAATATTTACTTCGCAATCATAAATTGCGCTTTTGTAACTCTTCGCGCTCTTTCAGCGCTTATTATTATTAACATATTTTCGTTTCGCAGTTGCAACTTATCGTATTTATATAGCGCTTTACTTTGTTATGTATCCATAATTCAGACTTGCCCTTTGCAATTTCCACATTCGCTATTGTGCACATAACAAACGCGTACTTATGCGAAACAATCTTTTATTCATTATGAATCTTCTAAGTCTGACAAATCGACCCTTAGGCAATTTTGGCATTGCGAAGCATCTAAGTACTGGCAAGATCAAATACTTAGGAAATTTTATCCTTTCGCAACATTCACTGTTTAACACAAGTGGGTAATTTCATCACTTAGTTTTTGACGCATTATTTCACAATATATGTTCGCATTACCATAATTTTTAACAGGCCATGTTTAGCGAAAACCATGTCGTTTGTTAAAAATATCCGCGGAGTTTTAAACACACTTACACAAACATTATTTCAGTTTTAAGAAAAACAAGCAATTGTGTTCTGCAAAATAAGCACTACGTGTGGCCACACGCAGTGTTTTTGCTTTGTATAGAAACAATCACAAATACTGAAACTAACTTTGCTTTATTCATTATTTTCTCGCGATATAATTTGCAGAAAAATAAAAATAGCATATCAATCATTGATCAAATTTGACTAAGCATTCTGCCACAAGCTTTCTATTACAGATATTTGCATTATTCAAAGTTGATTGAATGCCCCTCAACTCCCCTACTTTCGGTCGCCGTATTCATGGCACAAAAATGGCTCTACTTTCGCAGAAGTTAGCGTGCCTATTCCCTTATTAGCAGAGAATTTAACCATGCCATGTATTGTAGAAGGGATTGCACCAAACATGCGCAAAGCAGTGCGTCTAAGAATCATATTGAATCGTAACTGATTTCGCATTATATAAAGATTCAACAAAGCTTGGCATGTTAGCGTTTCATCGCGATCATCAACTAGCTCAATATGTAATTCTAACTGACCAATAGGCCAAGTTGATTCTCCTGAAAATTCAGCGAGCGAAACCGCAGTAGGTTTCATCAATGCTTTAATGTTTGCAGGTAACTTGCTGAAACATTGCTCGTACATTATGTCTACACTGCTACCAGTATCTGTAGGGATTTAACAAGTTTGAAACTCTTAAAACCATTTAAGAATCATTATAAAACGGAAGCGTGAAATTACCAATTTTACTTGTTATCATTAAACCAATTAATGCTAAATCCCATCTTGGATCAAGTTGTGAAATAATGCTTACTAATTAACAAGAAAGGAAGAGTTCT
Source organism: Rutidosis leptorrhynchoides (assembly GCF_046630445.1). Lineage (NCBI taxonomy): Eukaryota > Viridiplantae > Streptophyta > Magnoliopsida > Asterales > Asteraceae > Rutidosis > Rutidosis leptorrhynchoides. The sequence continues at coordinate 201,204,404 of NC_092340.1, forward strand.
TAATAACCATTTATTAAGGTCTTTAGTTGCTTTTAATTTAACCAATTAATTTATCGTCTTGCATGTTATTAATACGTCTAATTTAACCAATTAAATTGTCATTTTGCTTGTTGTTATCTTGTGATTAATTGTATCAACCAAACATACAATACAATAAACAAACAAACAACCACACATGCAAAACAAGTATGTTCACAATCTAGCCATTTTGGTGGACATTTGTTTAGCCGAAAACAAATGTCACCGGGTTAAGGGGTAATAATTCAAAGTAGGAGATTTCAAATCTCCCACTTAACCTTGCATCAATATGTTCCTTGTGTTCTTCAAGTCTTCATCATCTTGTATCTTCATTTTACAAAATATGTATCCTAATACATTTTTATCTAGAAAATGAAAATACAACCTATTCTATTTTACATACCAAATGTAAAACAAATTACATAGCCAAAATAAATATTACATCCAATTGAATGAATTAATATTACATACCAAATGAATATTACAAATTAACCAAACATACAACCATAACATGCATTCAACACAAGGTCAAGGCTATGATTGTGAACATGAACATGCAACCAAATATGACCAAATGAAAGAGCCCAAAACCCACTTTTGGAACCCAAACAATTCGGCCTAACACATAAACCCACCCAAACCCATTGATTTTTGCAATCTACATTCATGCATGTTCATAGATTGCAAATATAGTGGGTTTAAAACAACATTACGAAGCATATTTCAACAACCTCGGCTCTAGATACCATTGTAGGGATTTAACAAGTTTGAAACTCTTAAAACCATTTAAGAATCATTATAAAATGGAAGCGTTAAATTACCAATTTTACTTGTTATCATTAAACCAATTAATGCTAAATCCCATCTTGGATCAAGTTGTGAAATAATGCTTACTAATTAACAAGAAAGGAAGAGTTTTATACCTCCTTAAAACAAGTTTAAGGACTGAATTGGACAGCTGCAATGATGAAGAAGAAGATGGCTTATAAGCTTCTAACTTGAAGCCTCAAACAAGTAATACCCCAAGCTTTAGTGCACCAACACCACCCTTAATGTAGTTAGGATTTAGAGACACTTGAATGACCAAAAACCAAGCTTGAAGACCCCTTCTTTCTGCCCAAAATTTTCGAACAGCAGCAGCAGTTTTTGGACAGAAATGTCAGCTGTTTTGGCACTTGAAATGTTGTATCTTTTGAGTCTTTCTTTGGTCTATTAAAACTAGCATGCACTTAGGGAGTTGTGGTCTTTAAAAGTCACAAGAATAAGCATGGGTGGACTCTTCTTGGAGCCTACAAAACTGCCCACACTTACACATTTATTTTATACAAGATTCAATTTTATAAAACTTGTATATAAGTTTATAAAACTTATATAAAACAAACATGTATTTGTTACTTGCAACAATTTTATAAACCATTTTATAAAATATAACACAACATAATTATTTAAACCTATAAATAATTACATATAAATTATCCAAATAATTTATCCCAAGTGATGATATTTTAGAAAACCGATTTTCTAAAATCCAAGTGTCACGTATTTATTTAACGATCCATTAATTAAGATTAAATACTTATAAGGTGTCGGTAAGCTTGTTATTGGGTATGACCCGACTTGGATCATGACATATTAGCCACATTAATTTAATATGTCTCTCGGGCATACGAAATACCTTCAGTATCAACTTGTACTTTCATAATCACAATACCAGTATTCGTAATGCGGCATGAAACCACCACTGGTTTATCCAAATCCGCACTCAAGTTTGCAGGAGTGAAAGTAATAGCAGGACATTGCCAGCTTGTAATTTGTTCAGATATTTGAAATACTGAAATTTTGCCTTGCACTTCTACCACATTAATGACCTGAATTTCGCGTTGATTTTCTTTCTTACTGACCATTTTTACCCCAAGATTCTTCACTGCGGGAGCTTTTCGATCAGCAGCGTTTGGCACTTACGGAGCATTAGATTCTGCAGGCAAGATAATCGCATTCGTGGTGGTTACAGCACCTTGCGCATTTAAATGTTCTAACTTGCCTTGCTCATATGCCTCTGCAATTAGCTCCGCTAAGTCTCTACAACGATTGGTATCATGACCGTAATCATCATGGAAATACAAAACTTGGATTTATCTCGCCTACTATTTTTAGCTAGAGGTTGAGGATCAGGAAAAAACTTAGCAACCCTTTCTTGCAGCAGAATTTCCTTAGGTGTTTTTGTTAGCATCTGAATGATATTGAAAGACTCGTTGTTCCATTTGCGCGTAGAATAGTGACTCCCATGGCCATATCCATGGTTATCATTTTGACCTTGATATCTATCATTTCACAGATAATCACCACCGCCAATTCGCCGCGGGTATCCAGGACCGCGGTAATTATCGCTATTGCCATCGCAAAAAGAATCATTGTCATCTCCCCAACTTTTATCTTTACCTCACCCACACGCAGGGGTGATAGTGCTATCCTCTCCACCTCGAAGATAGTCGTATGTTTCTTGTTGCACTTTAGTGAAAGTCGGCGGAACATCCCTTCATAATCTTCGCACAAGTGTCGGATGCCGCTGTGGATTAATAGCATGCAAAAAACCAGAGATTTTTTTATCCTCATTTAAACTTGGTATCTTTTGGCACTCGTAAATGTACCGCGTTAATAATGCGCTCAAGGTTTCCTTGTTGCCTTAATTAATATCATGACATTCTATATGTGTCTTTTTCTGCGGCAAAAGATTCTGAAACTACAGCAAAAATTTATCGCAAAGATCAATGAAACCAAGAATACTGCAAGCTTGCAGGCTGTGAAACCACTCCCTTGCGGACCCTTGTAAAACCATAGGAAACACTCTACATGCAACCCTGAGTAAACTCCCTGAGTAAATCCAAGGGATCAGTTAACCCTGAGTAAACTCCCAATGTCACTGGAACAATAGGCGGTGTAACAATTGGATAATCAGAAATATGCTGGACAAACTTGTCCGCAGCAGTGGTAATTTTAGTCGCCTTTTTTGTGCGAGTATCAGTATTGTCCTTGCAAAAATTGGCGATCATATCTTGCAAAAAATTCGGTTGTTCAAACTTATGTTGCATTGACTTAGGCGCAATGCTTCTAAATGCATCCGCTAAAAAATGTTGAGCATTTTCTCTGCGAACATCATCAGATGCTTCACCCGCATCCTCATGCCGAGGGAAAGGTGTTGGTGGTCGCCTTCGTTTAACATGTGGAATTTTTAAAAATTCCTCTACATTGTCCGAATCATCAGAAAACTCATTTTCTTCTCTTGGCACTTTCGCAGTCTTCGAATTATAAACAGAATTAAGAATAACACATTCATCCGCATCATCGCTATCACTATCGCGATGATCAATGACTAAACGATCAGCCTGTGATCCAGAATCATTTAGCGGCCATAAGTAAGTTCGTGGTACGCGAGATTCACCACAATCTTTTCTAGCTTGTTGAATAGCGGTGCCAAGTACTTTGTCTGCTTTTCCAGCCAAAATCCCTAATCGCTTGCCATCAGCGACGGTTTCTTCACGATGTTGCTACAAATTCCTGCGCGCGACCATTTTTTCAGCATCAACCTTTAGTTGTGAATCAGCATTAACAGGATTGCCACTAGGCGCTTTAACTAGCGATTCTTTCCCTGAACTACCCGCGATAGTATTAACATTTTCCTGCGTACTACTTGACAAGGCATTTTGCAAATCATTAACCAACGCATCATCATTGACAGAACTTCCTGTTTGTTTCGTGTTAGATGCCATTTTCAACGATCAAATCAACTAATACGCTTCAGCGACTTCCTGTAAATCATCGGAATAATACACGATTTAAATTAAACCAAGCAATTGATTGTTTGACAGCACAAAACAAAAAATTTCAATTTTAATTTGTAAAACGTTTCCCACGGATGGCGCCAATTGATCAATCCTATATCAAGTTACTACTTGATTAAGGATCGAGTGCAATAATAAGATGGAGGTGGGATGTTTGATGATTATTTTGGGCCCTAATGATCGTATTTCACTTTATCAATCAAGTGATCAACCACCCCTACCTGGTCTTGATTGTCAATTAGCATGATTCACCTTAGCACAATGTAGAAATCCCTTGGGCAAGATCACAAGTGAAAATCACAAAGGCTTAGGCAAATGGAAGAGAATCAAGAACCTATAAATGAGAGGCCATGCTCTCTATTTATAGTATTCGAAATATCTGCAGTCTGCGGTTTACTTAACTATCCGCGAAAACTTAGTGGAATAAACCGCAGTCTTTTATTAACGTGAAAACATAACCGCTGTACTTATTTTCAGCGAATATTTCCTAACTTTGGATTATAGGTCGCGTAATTCTGCTCTTGGCTTTTAGCAAATAAAACATACATATACAATGCTATATATATGATCACAATACATATATATATATACATTTTAATTAAGTCGTTAACTCATTATTAGTCGTTAAATGTATGTGTTATTTCGAAACTTATAAGTTAACGATCTTGTTTAATGTAATCAACCCATTAAAATTATATCCAATGAGATGTTAAATTGTTATATTATCATGATAACATGGTGTATGAATATATCTTAATACGATATATATACATTAAAACGTTATTACAACGATAATCGTTACATATATAACTCGTTTCGAAATCCTTAAGTTAGTAGTCTTGTTTTACATATGGAGTTAATTGTTAACACACTTAATGATATATTTAATTATCATTTTGATCATGTTAAACATAGTGTATTAATATCTTATTACGATACATATGTATTTATTTTAATTCAGACGTTGTTCGTTATATATATCGTTTCAAGTTCTTTAATTCAGTAGTTTCATTTTGAAGCGACCCGTCCTAATCCATAAGGACGAATACAATAACAAATGGTACATTGCGAGGTATTTGACCTCTATATGATACATTTTACAAACATTGAATTCATTTTTAAAAGACAACTTTCATTATAACGATAATTGATAATATGTATACCATTTCCCAATATATCCAAACTATAAATAACTTAATAATAATCTTGATGACTTCAACGACTTGAATGCAACGTCTTTTGAAACATGCCATGAATGACTCCAAGTAATATCTTTAAAATGAGCAAATGCACAGCGGAAGGTTTCTTTAATACCTGAGAATAAACATGCTTAAAAGTGTCAACCAAAAGGTTGGTGAATTCATTAGTTTATCATAATCGATCATTCCATAGTTTTAATAGACCACAAGATTTCCTTTTCATAGTTAACTGTAGGAACACTCATCTGCAAAAATCATTCATATGGTGAACACCTGGTAACCGACATTAACAAATGCATCTAGAATATCCCCAAATATACAGGTACACTCATCTGTATATAAAAATCGAAGTACTAAAGCATCTATAACTTGGATGGGACGTGTCAAAGTCCATAGATCTATCTTCAGGATTCGCGTCAATTTGGGGGTCTGTTCCCAAATTCTTAGGCTACCAAGCTAAAAAGGGTGATATCCGGTATAAAAATTCAACCATAGAATATAGTTTCAAGTACTTGTGTCTATTTTGTAGAACAGTTGTAAAAACAGCGCATGTATTTTCAGTCCCAAAAATATATATTGCAAAAGCATTTAAAAAGGGAGCAAATGAAACTCACAATACTGTATTTCGTAGCATTTATGCAAATGACAGCACTGAACAAGTGCAAGGTTGGCCTCAGATTCACGAATCTATATTAATTATATATATTTATATGTTGGTCAATATCTGTCTATCAATTTAGTCAAGTCGTAGTGTATTACAATCCTAATGCTCGAGATTATCATGCAAAAGTCAACAAAAGTCAATTTGACCTGAAAAGATTTCCAAACTCTATACGTGTTTATTATATAACTTAAGTATAATTGTTTTATATATTTAAATATATTTATCAAATTTTATTAGAGTAAATAATACAAGTCCTTTATTAATAAAGAAAATTTTATAGTAAAATTTATATATGATAGAATATACTTTTATATATCTTAAGTAATAAAATTTATAAAGTTCACTTAATATCGTAAAAATATAGTGGTATGTATTATTAATGGAATTATATTATGTGTGGTAAAAATATCCTTGTATCACATATTTAAAAAAAAATATTGATAATAATAATAATGAGTAAAAGTTATATTATTTTGTTATAATAATAATAATTATTATTATTCTACTAATGATAATAATAATAATAATATTTATTTACTAATGATGATATTAATTATAATAAAATGATAATTTTAATAATAAAGATACTTTTTTGACTAATATTATAATACTGCATGCAGAATGGATAGCACTAGTCGGCTTTAGTCGAGCTCCCCAACTCGCTCGACGGTACGACCTCTCCGACTGATAGACTTGATACCGTTCCGTTCCGCTCATGCTCCTTGAGAGGAAAGAAATAGCAAAGATACTTTTTAATATTAACTGTAATAATAATAATATTTTATATAAAAATAATCATTCTATTCAAAATGATAATTTTTAATAATAATAACACTAAAATGATAATAATAATGATATTTTATAGTAACAATGATATTTCTATTAAAAATGATAAAAATGATAGTTTTAATATTTGTAACGACCCGGATTTTTCCGATCATTTTATACCTATGAGATTAATATTTACATAAATTAAACCTTACCAACATGATAAACAATCCAAATTGTTGAGACTTGTGTTTTTGAAAAGAGTTTTACACAACGTTTGACCGTCCAATTTGACCGATGATATCACGAACTATATAACATACGATAATTATACGTTTGTGTATATATATGTATTTATATATATTTAACATGATTTAAGGATAGTTTAATATCTCATTGTGTACTAATGACAATGAGTTATAAGTATATATTGAAACTACTAACTTAAGTTTTCAAAACGATAACTATACGTAACGTTCTTTGACTTAAAACTTATAATGTTTATACATGTATCGTATAGATATGTATTTAATCACTTTTAAAGGGCTTTTATACATAAAATAATATAAGTATATTTACAAAATATAGCTATATTTGAATCCTTGTTCCGTTTCCTCAAGATTTCTATACGTATATCTTGGGTATATGTACCCGTATCATACCCATCTTCTATACGTATTTACTATTGGTATATACACATCAAATCAACATCCTAATCAACATTATTACTGCCCTAGATATGAGGTAACTAGGATTTGTCAAGTAGCATGAATTATTAGTAAGAAAACAAAATTATGAATCCTTTTCTTTCTTTATAAACTAAAAACGTTTTTACGAATGAACACCATTTCTTCACTCCATTTTCTCATACCTACACCCTCATTTCTCTCTCAAAATACTCCTAACTTCATACTTGATCATCTCCAAGCATTTTCCACATCATTTAGCTTCAATTACAAGCCTTAAACACCATAAGAAAACTCTTTCAAGAACATATCAAAATAACCACCCATTTGAAGAAGTATACTTCCAACCTTTTGATCTAACTCCACCACTCTTTGATTCCAAGATTTTTTCTTATCTCTTACAGTAACTTTGTCCAAGTAACTTGAGGTAGTAACCTTGTTCATAATTTTATTCGATTCATATTTATATAGCTATCTTATTTTATGTTGTAAAATTTTAACAACAAGAACATAGTTTGAATGATTTCAAACTTGTTTGCAAACTAAATAGATCCTTCTACCTTAACTTTTAAAACACTTCAAGACCTGTAATATATCATAATGATATGCTAACTTAACAAGATATAACTTGGTTTTACAAAGAACATCTTAAAAACTGAATCTACATCGTCAGAGTGTAACTGGGGGCTGTTTTGGGTTGGATAATTAAAAACCATCTTGAACTTTGAATTGGAAGTTCATGTTCTGGAAAAATGATATTTCTTATGAATATGTTAACACATAAAAATTTCATGGTTTAACTCAAAGTGTAAGTATTTTTAGAAAAATGATCATTAAATGTTGTTTTTATGATGGAAAATGATCACTTTCATAAGTTTCATCAAAGTTTGACCAATAACCTGTGATTTCGAATACAAACTAAGGTATTTTCAGTTCATATTCTTAAAATTTGACTCGATCCAAGGAAGTGGCAAGTTGAACCAACAAAAACGGAGTTGTAATGAAGAAATTACGACTAAAACATGATTGGGTATCCGAAGCTAGTTTAGCTACGAAAATATTTGGAGAAAAATTAAATTAATCATATATTTTCTAATTAATATGATATTTTATATATAATTACTTATGATTTGATTTTATATATTTCAGGACCATCCGTAAACAACACGAGAAGATTAATCATAAGACCTCATGATTGTACGCAACACGTCATTTGACAACACGGTACTTTATGTACGCAACACGTCATTTGACAACATGGTACCATGAGTCGAGATTAATTCTGATCAATACGAATACGATGGGGTCTTTATTTATTTTATTTAAGCAACTAATTGTGGACCACTAACATCGGACTGCTAACTACGGACTAAGAAAATATTAAAAGTATTAAAAGTATATATATATATATATATATATATATATATATATATATATATATATATATATATATATATATATATATATATATATATATATATATATATATATATATATATATATATATATATATATATATAACGATTACTTAAAAAAGAAAATATGTTGATATATTATATATGGTTAGGTTCGTGATATCTATCGGAGACCAAGTCGAATTAAATACCTTCAAGGCAAAAGTGAGTTTCATTTGCTCCCTTTTATATATATTTTTGGGACTGAGAATACATGCGCTGTTTTTATAAATATTTTACGAAATAGGCACAAGTACTAAAACTAATTCTACGTGGGTTTAAACCAGAAATATACCCTTAGCTTGGTAACATTAAACTACTTGTCTATGTACGGTAGGCGCGAATCCTAAAGATAGATCTATTGGGCCTGACAAACCCCATCCTGACTATGGGATGCTTTAGTACTTCGAGGTGATTTTAAACACACCTGATCTGGTGTACTTCAGAGGGTAAAACATGAGCGTTAAGGCTTGTTACCGGGTGCCTACAACTTATAGAATACTTTTATACACTTGCGAGTGTACATATATTTATAAACGGAAATCTTGTGGTCTATTAATATATTGAAATGATTGTTATGATAAACCTATGAACTCACCAACCTTTTGGTTGACACTTTAAAGCATGTTTATTCTCAGGTATTAAAGAAATCTTCCGCTGTGCGTTAGCTCATTTTAAGGATATTACTTGGAGTCATTCATAGCATATTTTGAAAGACGTTGCATTCGAGTCATTGAGTTCATCAAGATTATTATTAAGTCAATTATAGTTGGATATATTATGAAATGGTGTGCATACCTTCAATTTTCGTTGTAAAGAAAGTTTGTCTTTTAAAAACGAATGCAATGTTTGTAAAATGTATCATATAGAGGTCAAATACCTCGCGATGTAATCAACTATTGTGAATCGTTTATAATGTATATGAACGGGTCCTTTCAGTTGGTATCAGAGCGGTGGTCTTAGCGAACCAGGTCTGCATTAGTGTGTCTAACTGATAGTCGTTAGGATGCATTAGTGAGTCTGGACTTCGACCGTGTCTGCATGTCAAAAGTTTTGCTTATCATTTCATGTCAAAAATTACCTGCTTATCATTCTTAGGGAATCATTTGCTTATCATTGTTAGTCTAGACACATCTTACTGCATTGATTGCATGAATAGTGTATTGACAAAATTCATATATTAGCGTATCTGCTAATTCATATCTTAGCGTATCTGTTACAGTAAACTTTGCCTGACATATTCCGTAAATTCCTCCGTAATCTACGAAATATTTTGTTCTAAATATATAGATATTCTATGTAATTAGAATACCACCCGATAGCCGGAAAAATCATTTCATATCGAAAAATCTTTTATTAAATCGTACAAAATAGAATTCGTCATTAGTTCAAGTCCCTCGGATTCCGAAATAGAATCCCACTCAAGCTCCGAAAGCAGTGTGACTGGAATGGATCAAGCAATCAGCCATCATCTATTCTGGATGAATTGGGGATGGGTTCGTAGGCTCCTTAATCATTGGAGACAAGAAGAAGGCGATCCTTTCCATCCACCACATTGCCCTTTTGGCGAAGAACCTGAAGCACTTACCGGCGAACCTATCCGAAACACCATTTTCTCTCTCATTTCCAGAGTATCTCGTCATGATTATATACTACACCAAATTCTAGATCTTATTTATCCGCTCGTACGAACCGACAATCACCCCGGTGTAATAGAAGAAGTCAACGAGCTTCGCGCTCGGGTAGTGGCTTTGGAGAATATGTTGCAGAGGTTACAAACACCAGCAGCAGCACCCGCAGCATAACCAGTACCACCATCATTAACGCTAATAGTACCCTTACCACCCCCAACCACAACTGCGTCATAAACCTCAACTTTACAATCTGTCCCACGAGCACCAATGTCATACGCTCTGTAGATACCAAAGAATACCAACAACAATAAACGATGAAGTATTGATTCATAATTTCATTGAAGAAACATTATGCGACGATTATGTAGTCTCTAAAGTCTTAGAAATTATCTACTCTAGCCCTAACCATAAATCAGATGAGTGAACCAAAATTATAGGAGGAAGAGTAGAAACCCTGACAAGAATGGTGTGTGATTTACTTGTTTTACCAACAGCATCAGCAGTACCATTAGCATCACCAGCATAGTCACTGCCGTCAGCATTGTCAGAATTAGCAGCACCTATAACATCACAAGCTCCGTCAGTTCAAGAATCACAGTGGACATCATTACTAATCAACAACGCGTATAATGAAGTATTGATCTCAGTAGTGAAATACTCTGTGAAGATTATGTAATCTCTAATGTTAGAGATTATTCATTTCTAACTCCAGCCTAAGATCAAATGAACTTAATTTAGTATTAATTCATCAAATCTGTATTACATCTGAAGAAAATATACACATGTATATTTTCATAAAGACTGTAATAAATTTATTTTGTACAAAATATTAATTGTGAAATTTTTTTTAACGGGTAGGTAATACTCAAGAGATATATAAAATTCACAATTAATATGTTACATTTTTCGAATCTGATTCAGCAATCATCAACTATACTCACTATTGTCATAACAATATACATTCTTTTATAGAAATAAAAATAACCATACTCATTCAAATTCAATTACATATTCTGATTTTGAAATCGCAAAATTTAATTCGAGATATAGCCAAAAATCATCACTCTTAAATCCTTACATCTTGCAAAGCTATACTTTGACTTCAAAACTGTGTTAGAACATCATAGGTATATTAACGATTACAATCTGTGTCCAAACCCTTCGAAATTCCTGAAGATGCTTCAAATAATGAACAATCGAGATGATGATCCAACCACATGTTACCCACAATATACACCTAAAAAACTCTCGAAATTAAAGTCAGAGTTTAACATGTATCCGTGTCAGACTCTTTGGAATTTATTAGCAATAATGACCTTTCAATTCCTTACCAAAGGAGACAGTTGTGTCACAGCTCCACAAGTTAACTTCGACTTTTCAATTAAAATGGTCTTATTATAATCTCGATATATACGATGCCCTTTCGCCATCGTTACCGGAGAACCGTTTATGTCCCACCACATTAGCAATAAACTTACCAACAATTTCACTGATCTTTGATTTTCAGAAAAATCGATATATTCATTAGAACCCTATCATATACTCATCCGCACTTTGTAACAAGAATTGCCATACCAATTATTGAGAATCAGTAATCAGTATTTTGAAATCTTGCAGCATGTCTACCTCAACAGTTATATATACATATAACGTCTACCTCCAAGACTTACATACTTCGAATGTGAAGTTTCTGAAAAACGCCTAAACTGCGAACTAGTTCTCGAAATTTTAAAAAATGCTGATGAAGCAGCAGAAACTGTCAACGATCTTAACAGTAAAAAGTTTGATGATAAAAAAAAATAGTGTGTTGGCAAAACTTAAAAAAAGAGAAGGTTTGGAACTGGAAAACGGATTGAGCAAAGTATGAAGGAGGCTGTGGACAAATCACAAAGACTAAACCTGCCTTCAAAGAATCCAAATGATTCAGTATCGTCATTATCAAATACCTTGCTCCTGACTCTAAACCCTTGTGGATAATATTCTTCATCATCCTCTTATCTTAAATATTCTAAGATTTCATCATATCTTTCATTATAAATATCCTCCATATTTTTGAAGATATTTTCATAACTATTCTTAACTGAAATCTTTTATCTCTTCGCGATATCAGTGATACATTATAAAGGAAACTGTATTAGTTTCTAAATTCTGAAAAATTCGAATTTAAATTATGAATGTTTTTGAAGTAGTGTTGGGAACTGAAGCATGAGTTAGTATAATATAATGACACTTGATCAACGTGATTATATTACAGTAAGTCATGCTGAGTTTCTAATGGAACGTGATGATTCACAGATTATAACGTCATCATGTGCCATGTTACACGACTCTTACATTCTACCTAATCTCCAAACATATCGAGAACATATTCTTTATGATAATTCTATCTTTTATCTTGAATTTTGGTAATTTGACAAATCAAGATCGTGCCATTTCAATTTTACTCTTAGAACATTAACTATGTTCATTCCGAAATTCATATCTAGGAAATCTGGACCATTATATACGATGCTTAATCGCAAGAAGAGGAAATGAAAGAATGAAACTCTGAAATAGAAATGGGAGTATAAATCACAGCAAATAGAATGGAGCATTAACTGTAGATGACAATGATTATAGAAGACAGAAGCAGGGACTTGGAAATATAAGGGAAGATATAAAGCCCAATGACAACTCGAAAATTATAAACCATATATATATCGATGCATATAGCAATATAAAGACACGGGAGAACTAAAAACACTATAAAACCAAGAGTATAGTAGAAGTAAATAGATTCTTCCGGCGGCAGATGAAAAAGAAGAACGACAGATATGAAAGTGAGGAGTATATCAAGAATCAGCACTGGATGGAGCATATTGATAAATACTTTAAAATATGAGTTGAGGGAGAAAGAATAGAAGGTATGAGTTGTAAGGAAACGAAGATGGTGGATTTATAGTGAAGTACCAGACAGAACAATTAGGATAGATCATCGCATTTAACTAAAGAGGATTCTAATTTCCTTAATTATCGAAGAACCCAAATCTTATGACGAAGATTTCCTCTAAATCTGAAAATCAACCGTGACTACGTCACTGGTTAAAACGAATCTGCATTTATTCATTTCACTCTTTTGTGATAGCTTCACTTATACTCTTTGCGTAATCAAATTGTTTTATCTATATTACTCAATGATTATAAAACTCTATTTATCAACTCATATTCGTCATGAAAACATTTTTATGGTTAGCCATGATGATCTCGATCAAATTTCGGGACGAAATTTATTTAACGGGTAGGTACTGTAACGACACGGATTTTTCCGATCATTTTATACCTATGAGATTAATATTTACATAAATTAAACCTTACCAACATGATAATCAATCCAAATTGTTGAGACTTGTATTTTTGAAAAGAGTTTTACACAACGTTTGACCGTCCAATTTGACCGATGATATCACGAACTATATAACATACGATAATTATACGTTTGTGTATATATATGTATTTATATATATTTAACATGATTTAAGGATAGTTTAATATCTCATTGTGTACTAATGACAATGAGTTATAAGTATATTTTGAAACTACTAACTTAAGTTTTCAAAACGATAACTATACGTAACGTTCTTTGACTTAAAACTTATAATGTTTATACATGTATCGTATAGATATGTATTTAATCACTTTTAAAGGGCTTTTATACATAAAATAATATAAGTATATTTACAAAAGATAGCTATATTTGAATTCTCGTTCCGTTTCCTCAAGATTTCTATACGTATATCTTGGGTATATGTACCCGTATCATACCCATCTTCTATACGTATTTACTATTGATATATACACATCAAATCAACATCCTAATCAACATTATTACTGCCCTAGATATGAGGTAACTAGGATTTGTCAAGTAGCATGAATTATTAGTAAGAAAACAAAATTATGAATCCTTTTCTTTCTTTATAAACTAAAAACGTTTTTATGAATGAACACCATTTCTTCACTCCATTTTCTCATACTTACACCCTCATTTCTCTCTCAAAATACTCCTAACTTCATACTTTATCATCTCCAAGCATTTTCCCCATCATTTAGCTTCAATTACAAGCCTTAAACACCATAAGAAAACTCTTTCAAGAACATATCAAAATAACCACCCATTTGAAGAAGTATACTTCCAACCTTTTGATCTAACTCCACCACTATTTGATTCCAAGATTTTTTCTTATCTCTTACAGTAACTTTGTCCAAGTAACTTGAGGTAGTAACCTTGTTCATAATTTTATTCGATTCATATTTATATAGCTATCTTATTTTATGTTGTAAAATTTTAACAACAAGAACATAGTTTGAATGATTTCAAACTTGTTTGCAAACTAAATAGATCCTTCTAACTTAACTTTTAAAACACTTCAAGACCTGTAATATATCATAATGATATGCTAACTTAACAAGATATAACTTGGTTTTACAAAGAACATCTTAAAAACTGAATCTACATCGTCGGAGTGCAACCGGGGGCTGTTTTGGGTTGGATAATTAAAAACCATCTTGAACTTTGAATTGGAAGTTCATGTTCTGGAAAAATGATATTTCTTATGAATATGTTAACACATAAAAATTTCATGGTTTAACTCAAAGTGTAAGTATTTTTAGAAAAATGATCATTAAATGTTGTTTTTATGATGGAAAATGATCACTTTCATAAGTGTCATCAAAGTTTGACCTATAACCTGTGATTTCGAATACAAACTAAGGTATTTTCAGTTCATATTCTTAAAATTTGACTCGATCCAAGGAAGTGGCAAGTTGAACCAACAAAAACGGAGTTGTAATGAAGAAACTACGACTAAAACAAGATTG
This sequence comes from Rutidosis leptorrhynchoides, assembly GCF_046630445.1. Taxonomy (NCBI): domain Eukaryota; kingdom Viridiplantae; phylum Streptophyta; class Magnoliopsida; order Asterales; family Asteraceae; genus Rutidosis; species Rutidosis leptorrhynchoides. Next base: position 201,219,520 of record NC_092340.1, read on the forward strand.
GGTATCCGAAGCTAGTTTAGCTACCAAAATATTTGGAGAAAAATTAAATTAATCATATCTTTTCTAATTAATATGATATTTTATATATAATTACTTATGATTTGATTTTATATATTTCAGGACCATCCGTAAACAACACGAGAAGATTAATCATAAGACCTCATGATTGTACGCAACACGTCATTTGACAACACGGTACTTTATGTACGCAACACGTCATTTGACAACATGGTACCATGGGTCGAGATTAATTCTGATCAATACGAATACGATGGGGTCTTTATTTATTTTATTTAAGCAACTAATTGTGGACCACTAACATCGGACTGCTAACTACTGACTAAGAAAATATTAAAAGTATTAAAAGTATATATATATATATATATATATATATATATATATATATATATATATATACTTTTAATACTTTTAATATATATATATATATATATATATATATATATATATATATATATATATATATATATATATATATATATATATATATATATATATATATATATATATATATATATATATATATATATATATATATATAACGATTACTTAAAAAAGAAAATATGTTGATATATTATATATGGTTAGGTTCGTGATATCTATCGGAGACCAAGTCGAATTAAATACCTTCAAGGCAAAAGTGAGTTTCATTTGCTCCCTTTTATATATATTTTTGGGACTGAGAATACATGCGCTGTTTTTATAAATGTTTTACGAAATAGGCACAAGTACTAAAACTAATTCTACGTGGGTTTAAACCAGAAATATACCCTCAGCTTGGTAACATTAAACTACTTGTCTATGTACGGTAGGCGCGAATCCTAAAGATAGATCTATTGGACCTGACAAACCCCATCCTGACTATGGGATGCTTTAGTACTTCGAGGTGATTTTAAACACACCTGATCTGGTGTACTTTAGAGGGTAAAACATGAGCGTTAAGGCTTGTTACCGGGTGCCTACAACTTATAGAATACTTTTATACACTTGCGAGTGTACATATATTTATAAACGGAAATCTTGTGGTCTATTAATATATTGAAATGATTGTTATGATAAACCTATGAACTCACCAACCTTTTGGTTGACACTTTAAAGCATGTTTATTCTCAGGTATTAAAGAAATCTTCCGCTGTGCATTAGCTCATTTTAAGGATATTACTTGGAGTCATTCATAGCATATTTTGAAAGACGTTGCATTCGAGTCATTGAGTTCATCAAGATTATTATTAAGTCAATTATAGTTGGATATATTATGAAATGGTGTGCATACCGTCAATTTTCGTTGTAAAGAAAGTTTGTCTTTTAAAAAAGAATGCAATGTTTGTAAAATGTATCATATAGAGGTCAAATACCTCGCGATGTAATCAACTATTGTGAATCATTTATAATGTATATGAACGGGTCCTTTCAATATTAATGATACTTTTAGTAATAATAAAAATAATAATAATGATAAAAATAATGAAAACGATATTTTTATCTAAATCAATATCTTACAATATTTTTATTTTCTTATACTCATTATTTCCTAATTGATTTGTTTAATAGTTCTTAGTCCTCTTTTATATCGAATTCATAATAATGATAGTAATATTAATCATAATAATTAGATGATACTAATATTAGTTTTTATGATAATGATACTAATAATAATAATTATAATAATACTAATGATAATACTAATAATTATTATAACGATAATAATAATATTAATAATAATAATAATAATAATAATAATAATAATAATAATAATTATTATAATAATAGTAATAATAATAACAATAACAATTTTTGTTTAATGATAATACATATATTAATAATGATAACAATAATCATTATTAGATAATAATAATGACGATAATAACGGCGACAATAATAATAATATTAGAATTAATAATAATTCAGTTGATTATATCTTTTAATTCGTTCATCAAAACTACACGATTTCTAAATGAAAAGTTATTAATTTTTCGTCAGCTTTCCAACGACATGCATATCATATACTTTATATCACTAGAATATGTATTAAATTCATGATCTATCATAAACTATTTAACGATAAAATTAAACATACAAGCATGCATAATCATATATACTCGAGCACTAGTCAGGGATACACTATTAGTATATAAAAGATAAGATATGAGTGCTCACGTATCAATATTGAGATTCAATATTGCAGGAAAGGTACGTAGAAGTAACGGAGATGATAAACACTAGTTTGACCTTGAAATGTCCCGTTCTTATTGATTAAAAACGTTCCATATTAATTGATTTCGTTGCGAGGTTTTGATCTCTATATGAGACGTTTTTCAAAGACTGCATTCATTTTTAAAACAAACCATAATCTTTATTTCATAAATAAAGGTTTAAAAAGCTTTACTTAGATTATCAAATAATGATAATCTAAAATATCCTGTTTACACACGACCATTACATAATGGTTTACAATACAAATATGTTACATCGAAATCAGTTTCTTGAATGCAGTTTTTACACAATATCATACAAACATGGACTCCAAATCTTGTTCTTATTTTAGTATGCAACAGCGGAAGCTCTTAGTATTCACTGAGAATAAACATGCTTTAAACGTCAACAAAAATGTTGGTGAGTTATAGGTTTAACCTATATATATCAAATCGTAACAATAGACCACAAGATTTCATATTTCAATACACATCCCATACATAGAGATAAAAATCATTCATATGGTGAACACCTGGTAACCGACATTAACAAGATGCATATATAAGAATATCCCCATCATTCCGGGACACCCTTCGGATATGATATAAATTTCGAAGTACTAAAGCATCCGGTACTTTGGATGGGGCTTGTTGGGCCGGATAGATCTATCTTTAGGATTCGCGTCAATTAGGGTGTCTGTTCCCTAATTCTTAGATTACCAGACTTAATAAAAAGGGGCAAATTCGATTTCGATAATTCAACCATAGAATGTAGTTTCACGTACTTGTGTCTATTTTGTAAATCATTTATAAAACCTGCATGTATTCTCATCCCAAAAATATTAGATTTTAAAAGTGGGACTATAACTCACTTTCACAGATTTTTACTTCGTTGGGAAGTAAGACTTGGCCACTGGTTGATTCACGAACCTATAACAATATATACATATATATCAAAGTATGTTCAAAATATATTTACAACACTTTTAATATATTTTGATGTTTTAAGTTTATTAAGTCAGCTGTCCTCGTTAGTAACCTACAACTAGTTGTCCACAGTTAGATGTACAGAAATAAATCGATAAATATTATCTTGAATCAATCCACGACCCAGTGTATACGTATCTCAGTATTGATCACAACTCAAACTATATATATTTTGGAATCAACCTCAACCCTGTATAGCTAACTCCAACATTCACATATAGAGTGTCTATAGTTGTTCCGAAATATATATAGATGTGTCGACATGATAGGTCGAAACATTGTATACGTGTCTATGGTATCTCAAGATTACATAATATACAATACAAGTTGATTAAGTTATGGTTGGAATAGATTTGTTAACAATTTTCACGTAGCTAAAATGAGAAAAATTATCCAATCTTGTTTTACCCATAACTTCTTCATTTTAAATCCGTTTTGAGTGAATCAAATTGCTATGGTTTCATATTGAACTCTATTTTATGAACCTAAACAGAAAAAGTATAGGTTTATAGTCGGAAAAATAAGTTACAAGTCATTTTTATAAAGGTAGTCATTTCAGTCGAAAGAACGACGTCTAGATGACCATTTTAGAAAACATACTTCCACTTTGAGTTTAACCATAATTTTTGGATATAGTTTCATGTTCATAATAAAAATCATTTTCTCAGAATAACAACTTTTAAATCAAATTTTATCATAGTTTTTAATTAACTAACCCAAAACAGCCCGCGGTGTTACTACGACGTCGTAAATCCGGTTTTACGGTGTTTTTCGTGTTTCCAGGTTTTAAATCATTAAGTTAGCATATCATATAGATATAGAACATGTGTTTAGTTGATTTTAAAAGTCAAGTTAGAAGGATTAACTTTTATTTGCGAACAAGTTTAGAATTAACTAAACTATGTTCTAGTGATTACAAGTTTAAGCCTTCGAATAAGATAGCTTTATATGTATGAATCGAATGATGTTATGAACATCATTACTACCTTAAGTTCCTTGGATAAACCTACTGGAAAATAGAAAAGTGGATCTAGCTTCAATGGATCCTTGGATGGCTCGAAGTTCTTGAAGCAGAATCATGACACGAAAACAAGTTCAAGTAAGATCATCACTTGAAATAAGATTGTTATAGTTATAGAAATTGAACCAAAGTTTGAATATGATTATTACCTTGTATTAGAATGATAACCTACTATAAGAAACAAAGATTTCTTGAGGTTGGATGATCACCTTACAAGATTGGAAGTGAGCTAGCAAACTTGAAAGTATTCTTGATTTTATGAAACTTGAACTTTTGGAATTTATGAAGAACACTTAGAACTTGAAGATAGAACTTGAGAGAGATCAATTAGATGAATAAAATTGAAGAATGAAAGTGTTTGTAGGTGTTTTTGGTCGTTGGTGTATGGATTAGATATAAAGGATATGTAATTTTGTTTTCATGTAAATAAGTCATGAATGATTACTCATATTTTTGTAATTTTATGAGATATTTCATGCTAGTTGCCAAATGATGGTTCCCACATGTGTTAGGTGACTCACATGGGCTGCTAAGAGCTGCTCATTGGAGTGTATATACCAATAGTACATACATCTAAAAGCTGTGTATTGTACGAGTACGAATACGGGTGCATACGAGTAGAATTGTTGATGAAACTGAACGAGGATGTAATTGTAAGCATTTTTGTTAAGTAGAAGTATTTTGATAAGTGTATTGAAGTCTTTCAAAAGTGTATAAATACATATTAAAACACTACATGTATATACATTTTAACTGAGTCGTTAAGTCATCGTTAGTCGTTACATGTAAGTGTTGTTTTGAAACCTTTAGGTTAACGATCTTGTTAAATGTTGTTAACCCAATGTTTATAATATCAAATGAGATTTTAAATTATTATATTATCATGATATTATCATGTATGAATATCTCTTAATATGATATATATACATTAAATGTCTTTACAACGATAATCGTTACATATATGTCTCGTTTAAAAATCATTAAGTTAGTAGTCTTGTTTTTACATATGTAGTTCATTGTTAATATACTTAATGATATGTTTACTTATCATAGTATCATGTTAACTATATATATATCCATATATATGTCATCATATTTTTTACAAGTTTTAACGTTCGTGAATCACCGGTCAACTTGGGTGGTCAATTGTCTATATGAAACATATTTCAATTAATCAAGTCTTAACAAGTTTGATTGCTTAATATGTTGGAAAAATTTAATCATATAAATATCAATCTCAATTAATATATATAAACATGGAAAAGTTCAGGTCACTACAGTACCTACCCGTTAAATAAATTTCGTCCCGAAATTTTAAGCTGTTGAAGGTGTTGACGAATCTTCTGGAAATAGATGCGGGTATTTCTTCTTCATCTGATCTTCATGCTCCCAGGTGAACTCGGGTCCTCTACGAGCATTCCATCGAACCTTAACAATTGGTATCTTGTTTTGCTTAAGTCTTTTAACCTCACGATCCATTATTTCGACGGGTTCTTCGATGAATTGAAGTTTTTCGTTGATTTGGATTTCATCTAATGGAATAGTGAGATCTTCTTTAGCAAAACATTTCTTCAAATTCGAGACGTGGAAAGTGTTATGTACAGCCGCGAGTTATTGAGGTAACTCAAGTCGGTAAGCTACTGGTCCGACATGATCAATAATCTTGAATGGTCCAATATACCTTGGATTTAATTTCCCTCGTTTACCAAATCGAACAACGCCTTTCCAAGGTGCAACTTTAAGCATGACCATCTCTCCAATTTCAAATTCTATATCTTTTCTTTTAATGTCAGCGTAGCTCTTTTGTCGACTTTGGGCGGTGTTTCAACCGTTGTTAAATTTGGATGATCTTCACGGTAGTTTCTTGTATAATCTCTGGACCCGTAATCTATCTATCCCCCACTTCACTCCAACAAATCGGAGACCTGCACTTTCTACCATAAAGTGCTTCAAACGGCGCCATCTCAATGCTTGAATGGTAGCTGTTGTTGTAGGAAAATTCTGCTAACGGTAGATGTCGATCCCAACTGTTTCCGAAATCAATAACACATGCTCGTAGCATGTCTTCAAGCGTTTGTATCGTCCTTTCACTCTATTAACCCCTGGTCCGTAGACCTCACACTTCGCCGCGCTATGACCATTTCTTTTACACTTGTTGCAAAATTTAGTGCAGAACCCCGAGTGATACTTTTCACACCTTTGGCATAGCTGCTTCTGATTGTTGTTGTTGTTGCGGTTATTATTATTGTTGGGATGATTGTTGTAGTTGCTATTGTTGTTGTTGTTGTTGTTGTTGTTTGTTGTAGTTGCGATTGATGTTGCGATTGTTGGGATAATTGTTGCGATTATTGTTGTAATTGCTGTTGTTGTTGTATTGGTGATTCTTATCACCGTTTTCCTCCCACTTTCTTTTGACTTGCTTCACATTGGCTTCTTCAGCAGTCTGTTCTTTAATTCTTTCTTCAATCTGGTTCACTAGTTTGTGAGCCATTCTACATGCCTGTTGTATGGAGGCGGGCTCGTGTGAACTTATATCTTCTTGGATTCTTTCCGGTAATCCTTTCACAAACGCGTCGATCTTCTCTTCCTCATCTTCGAATGCTCCCGGACACAATAGGCACAATTCTGTGAATCGTCTTTCGTACGTGGTAATATCAAATCCTTGGGTTCGTAACCCTCTAAGTTCTGTCTTGAGCTTATTGACCTCGGTTCTGGGACGGTACTTCTCGTTCATCAAGTGCTTGAATGCTGACCACGGTAGTGCGTACGCATCATCTTGTCCCACTTGCTCTAGATAGGTATTCCACCATGTTAACGCAGAACCTGTGAAGGTATGCGTAGCGTACTTCACTTTGTCCTCTTCAGTACACTTACTTATGGCAAACACCGATTCGACCTTCTCGGTCCACCGTTTCAATCCGATCGGTCCTTCGGTTCCATCAAATTCCAAAGGTTTGCAGGCAGTGAATTCTTTGTAGGTGCATCCTACACAATTTCCTGTACTGCTAGATCCAAGGTTATTGTTGGTATGTAGCGCAGCCTGTACTGCGGCTATGTTTGAAGCTAGAAAAGTACGGAATTCCTCTTCATTCATATTCACGGTGTGTCGAGTAGTCGGTGCCATTTCCTTCAAAATAGTCAAATGGAACAAGTTAATCATATAGAATATTAAGAGTAGTTAATAGTATTTCGTAGCATAATATGAACTCATTTATAAAAGCTTTTTCTTCATATTAGCATTTTATAAGTTTAAATTCGGGTAGTACCTACCCGTTAAGTTCATACTTAGTAGCTAATATACAATTCAACTACTACAATTCTATATGAAAAACTGATTATAATAATATTTCGCGTTCAAACTTTTATACAATATTTTACAAATTTACAATACCGCTTATTTTACATAAAGCATGAAATATAGCACAAAATAACTTTGATACAAGATAGTTGTGAAGATAATTCTAGCTAGTACACAAGTCGTTCAGCAAAGGCAATAAAGACACGTAATTCATACGTCCAGAAACAAGTCATGCATTCTGGTTTTACTAGGACTACTTCCCATCCTTGGTCTTGTGGAACATAACCGTTATGGCCGTTGATAAGACAGCGTGTTGTAACATCGTCAAAGGGACGAGGGTTACGTAATGTCCAACAGTCCCGTAACAATCTAAAAACCTCATTTCTTACCCCAATTACCGACTCCGTCACTTGTGGGAACGTTTTGTTTAATAGTTGTAGCCCGATGTTCTTGTTCTCACTTTGGTGAGAAGCGAACATTACTAATCCGTAAGCATAACATGCTTCTTTATGTTGCATGTTAGCCGCTTTTTCTAAATCACGAAGTCCAATATTCGGATATATTGAGTCAAAATAATTTCTTAACCCATTGCGTAAAATAGCATTTGGGTTCCCCGCAATATATGCGTCAAAGTAAACACATCGTAACTTATGGATTTCCCAATGTGATATCCCCCATCTTTCGAACGAAAGCCTTTTATAAACCAAGGCATTCTTGGAACGTTCTTCGAATGTCTTACAAACTGATCTCGCCTTAAATAGTTGTGCCGAAGAATTCTGACCGACTCTAGACAAGATTTCATCAATCATGTCTCTGGGTAGGTCTCTTAAAATATTGGGTTGTCTATCCATTTTGTGTTTTTATACTGTAAATAGACAAGAGTTAGATTCATAAAAAAAATACTTATTAATACAAGCAATTTTTACATATATCATAAAGCATAAGCACACTATATTACATATATTACACCACACGAATACAACTATCTTATTCCGACTCGCTTGTTTCTTCTTCTTCGGTTTTGGTTCGTTTTGCCAAGTTTCTAGGGATATATGATGTTCCCCTAATACGAGCCGTTATTTTCCACATTGGTTTAGAAAAACCTGGTGGTTTAGAGGTTCCCGGGTCATTGTTACAACTTAAGGACTTCGGGGGTTGACGATACATATAAAGTTCATCGGGGTTGGAATTAGATTTCTCTATTTTTATGTACTTTCCCTTATTATTTTCTTTTGCCTTTTTAAATTCAGTTGGGGTAATTTCTATAACATCATCGGAATTCTCGTCGGAATTCGATTCATCGGAGAATTGGTAATCCTCCCAATATTTTGCTTCCTTGGCGGAAACACCATTGACCATAATTAACCTTGGTCGGTTGGTTGAGGATTTTCTTTTACTTAACCGTTTTATTATTTCCCCCACCGGTTCTATTTCTTCATCCGGTTCCGATTCTTCTTCCGGTTCCGATTCTTCTTCCGGTTCCGACTCTTCTTCCGGTTCCTCTTTGGGAACTTGTGAATCAGTCCACGAATCATTCCAATTTACATTTGACTCTTCATTATTATTAGGTGAGTCAATGAGAATTGTTCTAGAGGTAGACATCTATCACATAATATCAAACGCATTAAGAGATTAATATATCACATAATATTCACATGTTAAAAATATATAGTTTCCAACAAAATTTGTTAAGCAATCATCTTTCAAGTAAACACGGTCGAAGTCCAGACTCACTAATGTATCCTAACAAACTCGATAAGACACACTAATGCAAAATTCTGGTTCTCTAAGACCAACGCTCGGATACCAACTGAAATGTCCCGTTCTTATTGATTAAAAACGTTCCATATTAATTGATTTCGTTGCGAGGTTTTGACCTCTATATGAGACGTTTTTCAAAGACTGCATTCATTTTTAAAACAAACCATAATCTTTATTTCATAAATAAAGGTTTAAAAAGCTTTACGTAGATTATCAAATAATGATAATCTAAAATATCCTGTTTACACACGACCATTACATAATGGTTTACAATACAAATATGTTACATCGAAATCAGTTTCTTGAATGCAGTTTTTACACAATATCATACAAACAAGGGCTCCAAATCTTGTCTTTATTTTAGTATGCAACAGCGGAAGCTCTTAGTATTCACCTGAGAATAAACATGCTTTAAACGTCAACAAAAATGTTGGTGAGTTATAGGTTTAACCTATATATATCAAATCGTAACAATAGACCACAAGATTTCATATTTCAATACACATCCCATACATAGAGATAAAAATTATTCATATGGTGAACACCTAGTAACCGACATTAACAAGATGCATATATAAGAATATCCCCATCATTCCGGGACACCCTTCGAATATGATATAAATTTCGAAGTACTAAAGCATCCGGTACTTTGGATGGGGCTTGTTGGGCCCGATAGATCTATCTTTAGGATTCGCGTCAATTAGGGTGTCTGTTCCATAATTCTTAGATTACCAGACTTAATAAAAAGGGGCATATTCGATTTTGATAATTCAACCATAGAATGTAGTTTCACGTACTTGTGTCTATTTTGTAAATCATTTATAAAACCTGCATGTATTCTCATCCCAAAAATATTAGATTTTAAAAGTGGGACTATAACTCACTTTCACAGATTTTTACTTCATCGGGAAGTAAGACTTGGCCACTGGTTGATTCACGAACCTATAACAATATATACATATATATCAAAGTATGTTCAAAATATATTTACAACACTTTTAATATATTTTGATGTTTTAAGTTTATTAAGTCAGCTGTCCTCGTTAGTAACCTACAACTAGTTGTCCACAGTTAGATGTACAGAAATAAATCGATAAATATTATCTTGAATCAATCCACGACCCAGTGTATACGTATCTCAGTATTGATCACAACTCAAACTATATATATTTTGGAATCAACCTCAACCCTGTATAGCTAACTCCAACATTCACATATAGAGTGTCTATGGTTGTTCCGAAATATATATAGATGTGTCGACATGATAGGTCGAAACATTGTATACGTGTCTATGGTATCTCAAGATTACATAATATACAATACAAGTTGATTAAGTTATGGTTGGAATAGATTTGTTAACAATTTTCACGTAGCTAAAATGAGAAAAATTATCCAATCTTGTTTTACCCATAACTTCTTCATTTTAAATCCGTTTTGAGTGAATCAAATTGCTATGGTTTCATATTGAACTCTATTTTATGAAACTAAGCAGAAAAAGTATAGGTTTATAGTCGGAAAAATAAGTTACAAGTCGTTTTTGTAAAGGTAGTCATTTCAGTCGAAAGAACGACGTCTAGATAACCATTTTAGAAAACATACTTCCACTTTGAGTTTAACCATAATTTTTGGATATAGTTTCATGTTCATAATAAAAATCATTTTCTCAGAATAAAAACTTTTAAATCAAATTTTATCATAGTTTTTAATTAACTAACCCAAAACAGCCCGCGGTGTTACTACGACGGCGTAAATCCGGTTTTACGGTGTTTTTCGTGTTTCCAGGTTTTAAATCATTAAGTTAGCATATCATATAGATATAGAACATGTGTTTAGTTGATTTTAAAAGTCAAGTTAGAAGGATTAACTTTTATTTGCGAACAAGTTTAGAATTAACTAAACTATGTTCTAGTGATTACAAGTTTAAACCTTCGAATAAGATAGCTTTATATGTATGAATCGAATGATGTTATGAACATCATTACTACCTTAAGTTCCTTGGATAAACCTACTGGAAAAGGGAAAAGTGGATCTAGCTTCAATGGATCCTTGGATGGCTCGAAGTTCTTGAAGCAGAATCATGACACGAAAACAAGTTCAAGTAAGATCATCACTTGAAATAAGATTGTTATAGTTATAGAAATTGAACCAAAGTTTGAATATGATTATTACCTTGTATTAGAATGATAACCTACTTAAGAAACAAAGATTTCTTGAGGTTGGATGATCACCTTACAAGATTGGAAGTGAGCTAGCAAACTTGAAAGTATTCTTGATTTTATGAAACTAGAACTTTTGGAATTTATGAAGAACACTTAGAACTTGAAGATAGAACTTGAGAGAGATCAATTAGATGAAGAAAATTGAAGAATGAAAGTGTTTGTAGGTGTTTTTGGTCGTTGGTGTATGGATTAGATATAAAGGATATGTAATTTTGTTTTCATGTAAATAAGTCATGAATGATTACTCATATTTTTGTAATTTTATGAGATATTTCATGCTAGTTGCCAAATGATGGTTCCCACATGTGTTAGGTGACTCACATGGGCTGCTAAGAGCTGCTCATTGGAGTGTATATACCAATAGTACATACATCTAAAAGCTGTGTATTGTACGAGTACGAATACGGGTGCATACGAGTAGAATTGTTGATGAAACTGAACGAGGATGTAATTGTAAGCATTTTTGTTAAGTAGAAGTATTTTGATAAGTGTATTGAAGTCTTTCAAAATTGTATAAATACATATTAAAACACTACATGTATATACATTTTAACTGAGTCGTTAAGTCATCGTTAGTCGTTAAATGTAAGTGTTGTTTTGAAACCTTTAGGTTAACGATCTTGTTAAATGTTGTTAACCCAATGTTTATAATATCAAATGAGATTTTAAATTATTATATTATCATGATATTATCATGTATGAATATCTCTTAATATGATATATATACATTAAATGTCTTTACAACGATAATCGTTACATATATGTCTCGTTTAAAAATCATTAAGTTAGTAGTCTTGTTTTTACATATGTAGTTCATTGTTAATATACTTAATGATATGTTTACTTATCATAGTATCATGTTAACTATATATATATCCATATATATGTCATCATATAGTTTTTACAAGTTTTAACGTTCGTGAATCACCGGTCAACTTGGGTGGTCAATTGTCTATATGAAACATATTTCAATTAATCAAGTCTTCACAAGTTTGATTGTTTAACATGTTGGAAACATTTAATCATATAAATATCAATCTCAATTAATATATATAAACATGGAAAAGTTCGGGTCACTACAGACCTCACGAGCATACCTCGTAGTATTTTATGTATAATACTAATAATAATACTAATACTACTAGTAATAATATGATTAATAATAATATTAATCTTAATAATAATAATAATAATAATAATAATAATAATAATAATAATAATAATAATAATAATAATAATAATAATAATAATAATAATAATAATAATAATAATAATAATAATAATAATAATAATAAGAGAGAGATTAACCCAATATATGTGTGTGTGTAACAAGTGCAAAAACTCGCTCGATTTATAGATGTTGCCTGATCCTGACTTCAATGCGACCGCATGGCTTTACAGGCTATTTCCGATGCGATCGCATGGGATAGCTATCCAGCACTCCATCCATTTTTGATCTCTTCTGCCGACAGTTTATATATATATATATATATATATATATATATATATATATATATATATATATATATATATATATATATATATATATATATATATATATAATTTATATAATTACTTATATATTATATAATATTCGTACACATAGTTAGTTTGTAATTTTTGTTCTGATGACTCGTACGTTGTCACATGACTTATGTCCCGGTTCCGGTTTCTCGAACGCATTTTCCTACGCTTAGAAAACTTACACTTTACGTTACGCGACGTGTACCTTTATCAATAATTAGACTTAATCATCGATAGACTATATTACCCAAAGTATAACCTTTACATTTGAGTGTTGTGGTCATTAGCATCTATAAATCAATGTCTCGTTGTTCACCAAAATATATTATTTTAAATCAAAATGTTTTATAACTTATGTTATTATTATATCTTATTAACTTGTAATATATATATATATATATATATATATATATATATATATATATATATATATATATTTATTCATTTCGAAATATAAATTTAAAATATTCATTTAATAGTATAATATTTAGTTTTTCAAAAGTAATTATATTTCAAAATTCATTTATAATAGTTTAAATGATAGAAAATATTATATCATATTACGTTTATGTTTTTTAAACACTATATATTTATTTGTAATTTATAATATAAATCTTTAATTAAGTTCTTCAAAATTCATTTAACAAAGTATTTTATAAAACGTTTTGATAATAAAGTTCTTTCTAAGCTGAAAACGTTTTAGTATAAAATCAAATAAATATGAAAACTTTTGTTTTCCAAAACTAATATATATTTAAGAATCATTTTGTTAAAAGGTTAAAATAATAGAAATTGTTATATCATAAAATGTTTTTGAAAAGTAATGTCGTATATAATTCATAACAGGTTTTCAAGTTTTTAAATTACCGTTTGCTGGTGAAGCGTAAGATAAAGTCCGAAGATTAGATAAACGTATAAAATCATTTTAATGTAAAACGTAAATTACTTAACTTATCGATATTCATTTTCTAAATTATCTATATTCCCCAATTTTACATTATATAATATGAATGTTAAGTAATTTATCTTATCAAAAGTCACGAGGCAATTATTGTAAGGCATGTATTGGAAATCAACAGGAATTTTCACCAATCTGTCTGGCTCTCACTATTTGACACTTTATCCATACTCGAAGATCACTTTACCATTGATTCTGAATACCGTTAAAAAGGAAAGGTTTCCTAAATCAAAGTGGACATCTCAACAGAGTCTCGAAATCATATCACAATGTATATTATAAATCAATCATTTGATATTATCTTCTAATTCCATCGATAAACATATTGAAACAAATACGTTCATGTAAAGTATTATACGTTTAATACTTTGTTAACATTTTCAAGTTATAATATATACACATATATATATATACATATATAATCATATTCATTTATATAATGGTTCGTGAATCGTCAAAATTTGGTCGAGGTTAAATGAATGTATGAACACAGTTTAAAATTTTTGAGACTTCAACATTACAGACTTTGCTTATCGTGTCGGAAACATATAAAGATTATGTTTAAATTTGGTCGGAAATTTCCGGGTCGTCACAGTACCTACCCGTTAAAGAAATTTCGTCCTGAAATTTTATCGAGGTCGTCATGGCTAACAATAAGAATGTTATTATGATGAATATGAGTTGATACATAGGATTTTATTATGATTCAAAAATATGGATAAAATAATTCAATTACTCGAAGCGTATGTGTGAAGCTATCGTAAAAGAGTGAGATGAGAAAATAAAGATTCGTCTTATCTTTTGATGTCATCACGGTTGATCTTGATCTCCGGATTAAAGAAAATCTTTGTAATCTATATAAAATTTGATTCTTCGGCGATTAAGGAAATTATGATCCTGTTCGATTTAATGCGATAATCCGTCTCGATTTCTCTGTCGGATATTTCACTATAAATCCACTCCCTTCATTTTCTTATTTCCACAGCTCACACCTTCTATTATTTCTCCCTCGGTTCATACTTTTAAAGCATTCATCAATATGTTCTATCCAGTTCTGATTCTTGATATACTCCTAACTTTCATATCTGTCATTCTTCTTTTTCATCTGCCGCCGGAAGAATCTATTCACTTCTACTATACTCTTAGTTTTATAGTATTTTTAGTTCTCCCGTGTCTTTATATTGCTATACGCATCGATATACACGGGTTGTAATTTCTGGGTTGTTATTGGGGTTTATATTTTCTCTTGTATTTCAGAGTCCCTGCTTTTGTTTCTTCTTCCCGACTTCAAGTCAAGCGAATAATGGTCCAGAATTCGTATGTATGGAATTTCGAATGATCATAATATACAAAGTAGAAAGAAAAGGTAATAGCACGATTTGATTTGTTAGATTACCAGAATATCCGGAAAAGACCGAATCATCAAGAAAATATTTTCTTGATAGTTTAGAGGTTAAATAGAATGAAAAAGTTATGTAACATGGTCCATGATGAGGGTATGATCTGTGAACCTTTATCACGTTCCATTAGAAACTCATCATGACTTACTATAATATAATCACGTTGATCAAGTGTCATTATATTATACTAACTCATACTTTAGTTCCCAACACTACTTTAAAAACATTCATATTTTAAATTTGAATTTCTCAGAATTTAGAAAATAAAACATTTTCCTTTATGATATAATACTGATAGTACGAAGAGATAAATAATCTCAGATGAGAGTAATTATGAATATGTCTTCAGAAATATCGAAGATGTTTATAATGAAAGATTTGATAATATCTTCGAATATCTAAGATCAGAGGATGATGAAGAATATTGTCCGCAAGGGTTTAGAGTCAGAAGCAGGGTATTCGTTAATGACTTCAGCAGATACTGAATCATTTGGATTCTTTGAAGGCAGATTTAGTCTTTGTGATTTGTCCACAGCCTCCTTCATAGTTTGCTCAATCTGTTTTCTAGTACCAAACCTTCTCTTTTTCTGAGCTTTGCCAACACACTATTCTTTATCATCAAACTTTCGACTGTTAAAATTCTTTATAGTTTTTGCTTCTTCATCAGCATTTTTCCCAAAATTTGGAGAACTAGTTAGTAGTTTAGGGTGTGTGATGACCCGTCATAATCCTCCTGGACGAAGTCTTCAACATTTGGTTCTATTGAGAGATACTGACTTAAATATGCCATGAACGACTCCATGTAATATGAGCAAATGTACAGCGGAAGATTTCTTTCATACCTGAGAATAAACATGCTTAAAAGTGTCAACCAAAAAGGTTGGTGAGTTCATAGGTTTATCATAACAATCATTTCAATATATTAATAGACCACAAGATTTCCGTTTATAAATATATGTACACTCGCAAGTGTATAAAAGTATTCTATAAGTTGTTGAGCGCTTCAGTAACCATACTTAACCATTAATGTGGCATATTCCCTTTATTATGAAATCTCCCTCCATTTCCTTTTTTCCTGAAATTATATCCCTCCATTTATTTAAAACCCCACAATTTTATGTTCTTCATCTTCTTCACTAATCCCATCCAATCCAAAAATTGAATTTACCAAAACAATAATTCTTTGTTTCCATAATTGAAATAGAAAACAATTTAAAAGCGTACATTTAAATTAATAGACTCAAAAAGAAAAAATAAAAAACAAAAAAAACAGTGCTGTTCTTCGCTACACTTTAACAAAAAAAAATTTGATTTTTATATTTGATAACGTTTTAGTTAAAGATGATAACACGAAATAGTTTGCTAATCATATATTGAAACTATTAGAATCGTCAATTGATCCTGAAACATCAAAACCACTTCGAATTTCTCTATGAACAAAATGTTTGACTTTTTGTTTTTAAAGTTTGACTCTTAAATTACAGTTGGATATAAGGAATTGGGATTGGAAAATTTACAGAGAGTTTGAATACAAGTTTCCTAACAACACCACGTTTATACATTTTGGATATGATTCGATTTTGAGCTTGTTGATAAAAATGAACACAAACAGAGGTTTTCGTGCTTTTGATGGGTTTTCTGTTTAATTTAAATAAAAGCTGTCAATTGGGTTGTGTATTTGATAATGAAGAGAAATTGGAGTGACTGAATTATCTGCATGAATTGATCGATTATATAGAACATGTGGTATCGATTTTTTTCTCATATCAAACAAGAACAGTAAATAAAAGAAAATAAAAATAAAACAGATTAGGATAGCTAACTAATTTTGGTTGCATTCTGTGAATATATTCGATTTGGTAGCAAGATTAGAGACAGGAAAACCAATCATATACAGATTGATGTTAACATGTAACTGAATGGTACTGAATCCTTTATTATTTATACTTTATATAATTAGGTTATTATTAATAAATATATATACAATTAATAATAATAATAATAATAATAATAATAATAATAATAATAATAATAATAATAATAATAATAATAATAATAATAAAAATATAAGAATGATACTAATTATATTATTGATAATAATAATAGTACATTGTATTATTTTCTACTAGTAATAATAAAAATGATATTAAGAATAATGATATTGTTAAAAGTAATAATAATATGAGAATATTGTTAATCAATAATAATCATAATAATACAAATAATAATGTAACCAATTACTTGTAACAACTTTTATGTCAATATATTAAAATTACAGATATCGATATTAATCTTAATATTTATTTTAATGGAAGTATTAATAATAATATCGTAACCATATTTTAGATTATAATTTCACATATTAATATTACAATTCATTAATTATGTAATAGTTTAATAATTATTATATATATATGTACTTATATTTATTTTTCTATATTTATTTTTTTACAAACAATTGTTCGTGAATCGTCGGGAATGGTCAAGAATAAATAAATTCATGTAAATAGTTCCAACATTTTTGAGTCTTAGTTTAATAAACTCTGCTTATCTTGTCGGAATCATATGAACATTAAGTTTAAATTTGGTCGGAAATTTTCGGGTCGTCACAGTACCTACCCGTTAAAGAAATTTCGTCCCGAAATTTGAGTAAGGTGGTCATGGCTAACAATGAAAATGTTTTCATGATGAATATGGGTTGATAAATAGAGTTTTATCATTATTGAGTAATATGGATAAACCATTTTGATTACTCGAAGAGTATTAGTGAAGCTATCGCACAAGAGTGGAATGAGTGAGGTAAAGTTTCGTCTTAACTTTTGACGTTGTTTAGGTTGAATTCCGGAATTCAAGGGATTTAAAGAAAATCTTGAAAATCTATAAGATCTGATTCTTCGAGATTTATGGGAAATAAGATCTCTATAATTAAATGAAATGACCCGACCCAATCCATAGGGACGAATACAATAACATATGATTACATCGCGAGGCATTTGACCTCTATATGATACGTTTTATAAACATTGCATTCTTTTGAAAAGATATACCATAAATGAATATTTAAAATTCAATGTTTTCGACATCTGATGATTTCTACATATAGACAATCACCGTAAATAACAGTTTACAAGAATACTTCCGTTGACAATGCAGTCAAAATAAATACACGGTGATGATTTTGTGAATGCAATGCTTCCTCGAATAAAACATGTATGACTCCATGCACATGGTTTCTCTAACATATATTCAAACAGCGGAAGACTTCTAGGAACCTGAGAATAAACATGCTTTAAACGTCAACATAAAGTTGGTGAGATATAGGTTTAATGCTAGCAGCGTTATAAATATAGACCACAAGATTTCATATACATAAACGTTTTAATAAAAATATTCTAAGTTGTTGAGCACTTGATAACCATACTTAACATTTAATCAACGTCGCATATTCCCTTTATTATGAAATCTTACTACACCGTACCAAGTGTAGTCACCGAAACGAAGTACTGTGCAACCGTTGAATACTGGTCGTCCAGTCCGGTTGGGGTTGTCAGGCCCGATAGATCTATCAACAGGATTCGCGTTTACAATACCTCATGTAAATAGTAGTTACCAAGTTACAGGGAAGTATGCCAGTGGTACAACTCAACGTAGAATATATATTTTTAATCACTTGTGTCCATAACGTAAATCATAAAATGCATGTATTCTCATCCCGAAATATTTAGAGTTTAAAAGTGGGACTATATACTCACTTTTGCCTTGAAGGTATTTAACTCGACTTGGTCTCCGATAGATATCACGAACCTAACCATATATATATAATATATCAACATATTTTCTTTTCAAGTAATCGTTATATATATATATATATATATATATATATATATATATATATATATATATATATATATATATATATATATATATATACTTATAATACTTTTAATATTTTCTTAGTCCGTAGTTAGCAGTCCGATGTTAGTGGTCCACAATTAGTTGCTCAATAAAATAAATAAAGACCCCATCGTATTCGTATTGATCAGAATTAATCTCGACCCATGGTAACATGTTGTCAAATGACGTGTTGCGTACATAAAGTACCGTGTTGTCAAATGACGTGTTGCGTACAATCATGAGGTCTTATGATTAATCTTCTCGTGTTGTTTACGGGTGGTCCTGAAATATATAAAATCAAATCATAAGTAATTATATATAAAATATCATATTAATTAGAAAAGATATGATTAATTTACTTTATCTCCAAATATTTTCGTAGCTAAACTAGCTTCGGATACCCAATCTTGTTTTAGTCGTAGTTTCTTCATTACAACTCCGTTTTTGTTGGTTCAACTTGCCACTTTCTTGGATCGAGTCAAAATTTAAGAATATGAACTGAAAATACCTTAGTTTGTATTTGAAATCATAGGTTATAGGTCAAACTTTGGTAAAACTTACGAAAGTGATCATTTTCCATCATAAAAACAACATTTAATGATCATTTTTCTAAAAATACTTACACTTTGAGTTAAACCATGAAATTTTTATGTGTTAACATATTCATAAGAAATATCATTTTTCTAGAACATGAACTTCCAATTCAAAGTTCAAGATGGTTTTTAATTATCTAACCCAAAACAGCCCCCGGTTGCATTCCGACGACGTAGATTCAGTTTTTAAGGTGTTCTTTGTAAAACCAAGTTATATCTTGTTAAGTTAGCATATCATTATGATATATTACAGGTCTTGAAGTGTTTTAAAAGTTAATTTAGAAGGATCTATTTAGTTTGCAAACAAGTTTGAAATCATTCAAACTATGTTCTTGTTGTTAAAATTTTACAACATAAAATAAGATAGCTATATAATTATGAATCGAACAAGATTATGAACAAGGTTACTACCTCAAGTTACTTGGACAAAGTTAATGTAAGAGATAAGAAAAAATCTTGGAATCAAAGAGTGGTGGAGTTAGATCAAAAGGTTGGAAGTATACTTCTTCAAATGGGTGGTTCTTTTGATATGTTCTTGAAAGAGTTTTCTTATGGTGTTTAAGGCTTGTAATTGAAGCTAAATGATGGGGAAAATGCTTGGAGATGATCAAGTATAAAGTTAGGAGTATTTTGAGAGAGAAATGAGGGTGTAGGTATGAGAAAATGGAGTGAAGAAATGGTGTTCATTCATAAAAACGTTTTTAGTTTATAAAGAAAGAAAAGGATTCCTAATTTTGTTTTCTTACTAATAATTCATGTTACTTGATAAATCCTAGTTACCTCATATCTAGGGCAGTAATAATGTTGATTAAGATGTTGATTTGATGTGTATGTACCAATAGTAAATACATATAGAAGCTGGGTATGATACGGGTACATATACCCTAGATATACGTATAGAAATCTTGAGGAAACGGAATGAGAATTCAAATATAGCTATCTTTTATGAATATACTTATATTGTTTTATGTATTTAAGTCCTTAAAAATTGATTAAATACATTATATATACGATACATGTATAAGCATTATAGGTTATAAGTATATATATCAAAGAATGTTACGTATAGTTATCGTTTTGAAAACTTAAGTTAGTAGTTTCAAAATATACTTATAACTCATTGTCATTAGTACACAATGAGATGTTAAACCATCCTTAGATCATGTTAAATATATATAAATACATATATATACACAAACGTATAATTATCGTATGTTATATAGTTCGTGATATCATCGGTCAAATTGGACGGTCAAACGTTGTGTAAAACTCTTTTCAAAAACACAAGTCTCAACAATTTGGATTGCTTATCATGTTGGTAAGGTTTAATTTATGTAAATATTAATCTCATAAGTATAAAACGATTGGAAAAATCCGGGTCGTTACAGTACCTACCCGTTAAATAAATTTCGTCCCGAAATTTGAATGGGATGGTCATGGCTGACAATAAGTATGTTTTCATGACGTATACGAGTTGAAAATTAGAGTTTTATTATCATCAAGTAATATTGATAAAGCAATTTGATTTTTGTGAAGAGTACGAGTGAGGCTATCACCAAAGGGTGAAATGAGTAGGTATAGATTCGTCATATCTTTTGACGTAGATAGGATTGATTTCCAAGTTCAAGTGATTTGGAGTAAAATCTTCATAATGAGATTTTATTCTTCGATAATCAAGGAAATTAGAATCCGCTTTAAATGCGATCATCTATTTTGATTGCTCTGTCGGATCTTTTACTATAAATTCACCTCCCTTCATTTCCTTACAACTCATACCTTCTATTCTTCCTCCCTCAATTCATACTTTAAAACATTTATCAGTATGCTTCATCCAGTACTGATCCTGGATATACTCTTAACTTTCATCTCTGTCATTCTTCTTTTTCATCTACCTCTGGAGGATTTTATTTATTTCTACTATTACCTTGGGGTTATAGTATTGCTAATTCTCCCGTGCCTTTACGTTGCAATACGTATTGATATACACGGTTTGTAATTTATTTTTTGTTGTCGAGCTTTATATTTTCTTTTATATTCAACAGTTCCATACTTCTGTTTCCTCTTCCCGACTTCGAGTCAAGCGAATAATGGTCCAGAATTCGTAGTTATGGATTTTGAAATAAACATAGTTAATGTTCTAAGAAGGAAATAGTAATTGCACGATCTTGATTTGGTAAGTTACCAGAATGTTCGAAAAGATAGAATTATCAAGGAGATATGTTCTTAATATGTTTGGAGATTGGGTAGAATGTAAGAGTTGTGTAACATGGCACATGATGACGTTATGATCTGTGAATCATTATGTTCCATTTAGAAATTCAGCATGAATTACTGTAATATAATCACGTTGATCAAGTGTCATTATATTATACTAATTCATGCTTCATTTTCCAACACTACTTCAAAACATTCATATTTTAAACTCGAATTTTTCATAATTTAGAAACTAACACAGTTTCTTTTATGTTGTAACGCAAATATTGTGAAGAGATAAATGATTTTTGATGAGGATAGTTGGGAATATATCTTCAGGAATATCGGAGATATTTATAATGAAAAATACGATGATATCTTAGAATATCTAAGATCAGGGAATGACGCAGAAAATCTGTCTGTGAAGGTTTAGAATAAAGAGTAAGGTTCTTACTAACGGTTTCAGCAGACACTGAATCATTTGAATCCTTTGAAGGTAGATTTCGTCATTATGATTTGTCCACGACCTCCTTTATACTTTGCTCAATCCGTTTTCCAGTACCAAATTTTTTGTTCGAACTTTTACAATCTATTATTCTTTATTGTCAAACTTCTGACCGTAATTGTTGTCTACTGTCTTTACCACTTTATCAGTCTTTTCCAAAACTTCATAGCACTAATTCGTAGACTGAAGCATTTTTCAGAAACTTCACATTTGAAATATGTAATTCTTGGGGATAGACATTGTATATATATATATATATATATATATATATATATATATATATATATATATATATATATATATATATATAACTGCTGAAATAGAAACGCTGCGAGATTTCAAAATACCCATTGTTGATTCCGCCAAAGGGGTAACGACTTGCTGGTACATCTGCTGATAATGTCGTGGAATATAAAAGGTTCCCTGGTAACAAAAGGGTAATCGTATGTATTACAGGTTATAATAAGGCTACTTCGAATGGAAAGTCGAGGTTGACTTGCTGAAACTGTGACAAAATTTGCTATTTTGAAAAGGAATCGCAAAGTTATTTTTGCTAATAAATGCTAAAAGATTTAACGCGGATACGTGTTAAATTATGTGCTTGGTTTCGAGAGCTTTTCAGATGCAAGACTGCGGGTAATGTGTGGTTGGATCATCATCTCGATTGTCCATTATTTGAAGTATCTTCAGGAATTTCGAAGGGTTTGATCATAGATTGTAATTGTTAATATACATATGATGTTTTAGGACTTTGAATGATACAAATACTTTTCTGGGTTCCAAGAATCGAATGATGTTCTAGCATAGTTTTGAAGTCAAAGTATAGTTTTGAAAGATGTAAGAGTCCCAAGAGTGGTGTCTTCTATTAAGTCTTAACTTGGATTTCGTTTTGTCGTAATCAAATTTGGATGAAAATAGTTGTTTTGATTTCTATGAAAGAATGTATATTATTGTGAAGGTAGTGAGTATAGTTGATGATTGTTGAATCAGAGTCGAAGAATATAATCATATTAATCGTGAATTTATATATCTCTCGGGTATTACCTACCCGTTAAAAAAATTTCCCAAGTAATGTTTTGTACCAGATAATTTTATTACAATCTTTATGAAAATATATGTACATATATATCTTCTTCAGATGTAATCATGAATTTAATAAGTCAATATAATATTAGACTCATTTGATTTTCGGTTTGAGCTAGAATAAGTAATCTCTAAAACGATTAGGAACCACATATTCTTCACAGAATATTAATGAAGTTATGGATCAATACTTCATTATTTATTCTTATATATATTTCCTTAGTGAATCATGCTGATACTCATTGAACTCTTGCTAACTTCGCAAGATATGAATGTTGTTTCCCAGTAAGCTTCGAGTACATTGAAGATGAAAGTGTAAAATCAAACATATTATTGAATAATACACTTTTTTTTATTATAAAACAAAATTCATTGAATTGAAACAGGGATTGTAGTTAACGATGATTAAGTTGCTGACGAAGGACGTACATCATTGCATATTTGTAGTATGAATTTAAACGAGTAGTATCTACCCTTTTGCAATTCATACTTAATAGCTTAGTACGAAAAGATTTATTTTGGTTTCCGAATTCATATATATAAAATATTTATATAAATTCTTCAGAAGAATTAGTTAATACTTCATAACTCGTTGATAATATACGCGTTATTGATGATGCCCACGGTGATTCTTGAACTAGTGGAGCTTGTGATGTTAAAGTTGCTGACGATTCTAATGATGTTGACATCACTGACTGCGTTGGTGAGGCTAAGGGTACTGCTGATGATGTTGGTAAAACAAGTCTAGCTTGTACCTTACGCATCATTCTTGTCGGGATTTCTACTCTTCCTTTTATCATTTCTGTCCACTCATCTGATTTATGGTTAAGGCAGAAATAGGTAATCTCTATGTCTTTAGAGATTACATAATCACCATAGAATGTTTCTCCGATGAAGTTATGAATCAATACTTCATCGTTTGTTGTTGTTGGTACTTCTTGGTATCTATGGTGCGTGTGACGTTGATATCCGTGGTACGGATGGTGATATTGAGGCGTGTGATGCGGATGTGATTGTTGGTGGTGGTAATGATCATGTTGATGTTGATGATGGTGATAACGTTGATGCTGGTGATGCTGCTGGTGCTTAGGGTATTGAGGCTTGCGATGTTGATGTTATTGACGGTACTGGTTATGCTGCTGATGCTGCTGATGGTGTTTGTAACCTTCGTACCGTATTCTCCAAAGCCACTACCTGAGTGCGAAGCTCGTTGACTTCTTCTATTACACCGGGGTGATTGTCGGTTCGGACGAGTGGATAAATAAAATCTAGAATTTGATGTAGTATATAATCGTGACGAGATACTCTGGAAATGAGAGAGAAAATGGTTTCTCGAACAGGTTCGCCAGTAAGTGCTTCAGGTTCATCGTCAAGAGGGCAATTTGGTGGATGGAAGGGATCACCTTCTTCTTGTCTCCAATGATTGAGGAGACTACGAACCCATCCCCAATCCATCCAAAATAGATGATGACTGATTGGTTGATCCATTCCGGTCACACTGCTTTCGGAGCTTGAGTGGTATTCCATATCGGAATCCGAGGGACTTCAACTAGTGACGAGTTCCATTTCGTATGATTGAATAAAGGATTTTTCGATATGAAATGATTTTTCAGCTATCGGGTGGTATTCTAATTATATAGAATATTCACATATATAGAACAAAAGATCTCGTAGATTACGGAGGGATTTACGGAATATGTCAGACAAAGTTTACAGTAATAGATACGCGTTGATATGAATTAGCAAATACGCTAAGATATGAATTTTGTCTATATACCATTCATGCAATGAATGCAGTAAGATGCGTTTAGACTTAAGATGATAAGCAGGTAATTTCCTATGGATGATAAGTAGATGATTTTCGACACAAAATGATAAGCAAAATTTTGACATGCAGATACAGTCGAAGTCCAGACTCACTAATGCAACCTAACAACTTATCAGTTAGACACACTAATGCAGACCTGGTTCGCTAAGACCACCGCTCTGATACTACATGAAATGACCCGACCCAATCCATAGGGACGAATACAATAACATATGATTACATCGCGAGGCATTTGACCTCTATATGATACGTTTTATAAACATTGCATTCTTTTGAAAAGATATACCATAAATGAATATTTAAAATTCAATGTTTTCGACATCTGATGATTTCTACATATAGACAATCACCGTAAATAACAGTTTACAAGAATACTTCCGTTGACAATGCAGTCAAAATAAATACACGGTGATGATTTTGTAAATGCAATGCTTCCTCGAATAAAACATGTATGACTCCATGCACATGGTTTCTCTAACATATATTCAAACAGCGGAAGACTTCTAGGAACCTGAGAATAAACATGCTTTAAACGTCAACATAAAGTTGGTGAGATATAGGTTTAATGCTAGCAGCGTTATAAATATAGACCACAAGATTTCATATACATAAACGTTTTAATAAAAATATTCTAAGTTGTTGAGCACTTGATAACCATACTTAACATTTAATCAACGTCGCATATTCCCTTTATTATGAAATCTTACTACACCGTACCAAGTGTAGTCACCGAAACGAAGTACTGTGCAACCGTTGAATACTGGTCGTCCAGTCCGGTTGGGGTTGTCAGGCCCGATAGATCTATCAACAGGATTCGCGTTTACAATACCTCATGTAAATAGTAGTTACCAAGTTACAGGGAAGTATGCCAGTGGTACAACTCAACGTAGAATATATATTTTTAATCACTTGTGTCCATAACGTAAATCATAAAATGCATGTATTCTCATCCCGAAATATTTAGAGTTTAAAAGTGGGACTATATACTCACTTTTGCCTTGAAGGTATTTAACTCGACTTGGTCTCCGATAGATATCACGAACCTAACCATATATATATATAATATATCAACATATTTTCTTTTCAAGTAATCGTTATATATATATATATATATATATATATATATATATATATATATATATATATATATATATATATATATATATATATATATATATATATATATATATATATATATATATACTTATAATACTTTTAATATTTTCTAAGTCCGTAGTTAGCAGTCCGATGTTAGTGGTCCACAATTAGTTGCTCAATAAAATAAATAAAGACTCCATCGTATTCGTATTGATCAGAATTAATCTCGACCCATGGTAACATGTTGTCAAATGACGTGTTGCGTACATAAAGTACCGTGTTGTCAAATGACGTGTTGCGTACAATCATGAGGTCTTATGATTAATCTTCTCGTGTTGTTTACGGGTGGTCCTGAAATATATAAAATCAAATCATAAGTAATTATATATAAAATATCATATTAATTAGAAAAGATATGATTAATTTACTTTATCTCCAAATATTTTCGTAGCTAAACTAGCTTCGGATACCCAATCTTGTTTTAGTCGTAGTTTCTTCATTACAACTCCGTTTTTGTTGGTTCAACTTGCCACTTTCTTGGATCGAGTCAAAATTTAAGAATATGAACTGAAAATACCTTAGTTTGTATTTGAAATCATAGGTTATAGGTCAAACTTTTGTAAAACTTATGAAAGTGATCATTTTCCATCATAAAAACAACATTTAATGATCATTTTTCTAAAAATACTTACACTTTGAGTTAAACCATGAAATTTTTATGTGTTAACATATTCATAAGAAATATCATTTTTCTAGAACATGAACTTCCAATTCAAAGTTCAAGATGGTTTTTAATTATCCAACCCAAAACAGCCCCCGGTTGCATTCCGACGACGTAGATTCAGTTTTTAAGGTGTTCTTTGTAAAACCAAGTTATATCTTGTTAAGTTAGCATATCATTATGATATATTACAGGTATTGAAGTGTTTTAAAAGTTAAGTTAGAAGGATCTATTTAGTTTGCAAACAAGTTTGAAATCATTCAAACTATGTTCTTGTTGTTAAAATTTTACAACATAAAATAAGATAGCTATATAATTATGAATCGAACAAGATTATGAACAAGGTTACTACCTAAAGTTACTTGGACAAAGTTACTGTAAGAGATAAGAAAAAATCTTGGAATCAAAGAGTGGTGGAGTTAGATCAAAAGGTTGGAAGTATACTTCTTCAAATGGGTGGTTCTTTTGATATGTTCTTGAAAGAGTTTTCTTATGGTGTTTAAGGCTTGTAATTGAAGCTAAATGATGGGGAAAATGCTTGGAGATGATCAAGTATGAAGTTAGGAGTATTTTGAGAGAGAAATGAGGGTGTAGGTATGAGAAAATGGAGTGAATAAATGGTGTTCATTCATAAAAACGTTTTTAGTTTATAAAGAAAGAAAAGGATTCCTAATTTTGTTTTCTTACTAATAATTCATGTTACTTGATAAATCCTAGTTACCTCATATCTAGGGCAGTAATAATGTTGATTAAGATGTTGATTTGATGTGTATGTACCAATAGTAAATACATATAGAAGCTGGGTATGATACGGGTACATATACCCTAGATATACGTATAGAAATCTTGAGGAAACGGAATGAGAATTCAAATATAGCTATCTTTTATGAATATACTTATATTGTTTTATGTATTTAAGTCCTTAAAAAGTGATTAAATACATTATATATACGATACATGTATAAGCATTATAGGTTATAAGTATATATATCAAAGAATGTTACGTATAGTTATCGTTTTGAAAACTTAAGTTAGTAGTTTCAAAATATACTTATAACTCATTGTCATTAGTACACAATGAGATGTTAAACCATCCTTAGATCATGTTAAATATATATAAATACATATATATACACAAACGTATAATTATCATATGTTATATAGTTCGTGATATCATCGGTCAAATTGGACGGTCAAACGTTGTGTAAAACTCTTTTCAAAAACACAAGTCTCAACAATTTGGATTGCTTATCATGTTGGTAAGGTTTAATTTATGTAAATATTAATCTCATAAGTATAAAACGATTGGAAAAATCCGGGTCGTTACATTAAATGCGATCATCTGTCTTGATTGCTCTGTCTGGTATTTTCACTATAAATGAATTTCTTCCGTTTCATTACTTCCCATCACTTCCAATTTCTATATTTTAATTCATTTCTCCAAATCATCAATCAATATGCTTCATCCAGTTTTAATCTGAATATATTCCTGACTTTCATATTGATCATTCTCCTTTTTCATCTACCACCAGAGGAATCTGTCTACTTCTACTATGCTCTTGGGTTTGTAGTGTTTTTTAGTTCTCCCGAGTCTTTATATTGCTATTCGTATTAATATCCATGGTTTACAAACCTCCATGTTGCTATTGGGCTTTATATTTTCTCTTATATTCTGGAGCTCTTTGCCTTTTTATTCTCCTCTCGAACTCTGGTAAAGCGAGTAATGATCCAGAATTTGTAAGTATGAAGTTTCGAATGAACTTAATGTTCTAAATAAGAAAGAACGTAATAGCACGATTAGATTTGTCAAATTACCAGAATCACTGAGAATAGAACTATCAAGAATATACTTTCTTGATATGTTCAAAAGTTAAGCAGAATGAAAGAGTTAAGTAACATGGCACATTATGACGTTATGATCTGTGAATCATCATGTCCCATTAGAAACTCAGCATGACTTACTGTAATATAATCACGTTGATCAGGTGTCATTATATTATACTAACTCATGCATCAGTTCCCAACACTACTTCAAAACATTGGTATTTTAAACTCGAAAGTTTACAGAATATAGAAAATAATAGTTTCTCATATGATGTAGCACTGATAGCTCAAGAGATAAATGATTTCAGATAAGATTAGTTATGAAAATATATTTAGAAATATCGAGGATATTTATAATGAAAGATATGATAATATCTTTGAATATCTAAGATCAGAGAATGATGGAGACTATTGTTCGTAAGGGTTTAGAGTAAGGAGCAAGATATTCGCTAAAGACTTCAGCAGGCATTAAATCATTTGGATTCTTTGAAGTCAAACTTATTTTTTGTGATTTGTCCACGGCTTCCTTCATAGTTTCGCATAATCCGCTTTTCGGTACTAAATTTTTCTATTGGGTGTTTCCAATACTTCATTCTTTATCATCAAACCTTCGACGGTTAAGGTTGTGTACAGTTTTTTTTTTGCTGCTGTATTCAGCTTTTTCAGAATTTGTGGTATTGATTTGTAGACTGGGTGCTTTTCAGAATTTCAGAATGGAAGATCATAATTCTAAGAGATAAATGTTATATGTTTACATATAACTGTTGATGTAGACAAGCTGCGAGATTTCAAAATACTGATTGCTGATTCTCGGTATAAGGTACAGCAATTCTCGTTATCAGATGCAGATGAGTAGATAATAGGATTTTAATGAATATAATAACTTTTCATAAAGTTAAAGATCAATGAAGTTGCTGGTAAGTTTACTGCTAATGTAGTGAGAAATAAACGGTTTTCCGGTATCGATGACGAAAGGTAAACTTATATATCAGGGTTATAATAAGCTAATCCGAGTGAAAAGTCGAAGTTGACTTGCTGGAGCTATGACAAAATTTGCTAATTTGAAAGGAATTATTAAGTTATTTTGGGTAATAATAACACTAAGGAATTAACACAGCTACGTGTTAAACGTTTACTCAGGTTCCGAGTGTTTTTCAGGTGCATAACTATATGCATCAATCCTTTCTGCTGTAGATGAAGTGCGGTTGGTTCGTTCTCTCGATTGAGGTGTTTTCAAGAATCATGAAAAGTTTGAACGCAGATTGTAATCGTCAAGATACAAATGAGGTTTAAGATGAAATCAAGTGGCAAACTTGAAGAATTGTTTAGTTTCATATGTTATAATCAATATTTTAATTTATTTTAATTATCCAATAATGGCAGTCCTTAGTTGATAGTCCAATAATCGGTTTATATATATAATCTTAGAATTACCCCACGACGTATTGTATACGTATTGTCTTTGCATCAACCCAGAGACGTATTGTATACGTATTGTCTTAGAATTAACTAAGACGTATTGTGTACGTATTGTCTTAGGATTTATCAAAATGGATTGTATACTTATTGTGTTAGGATGTACCAAGAATATTATTATACATATATACAATTACAGAATTCGTGTACATGTCTCAGACTCAATCACAACTCAAAATATATTATTATAGAATTAACCTCAACCATGTATAGCGAACTTGAGCATTACAGCATATAGAGTGTCTATGGTTATTCCAAATAATATATATACATGCGTCGATATGATATGTCAAAACTTTGTATACGTGTCCCAATATTTAAAGTGCGTAAAATAAATAACAGAAATTAAATGACGATAAATAAAATTGCGAGAATATAAATTGCGAGAATTAAATTGCGGTAAATAAAATGTAACCAGTTAGCTAGGAACAATTAGCTAGGAACAGTTAGTGTGGATTCTTAACAATATTTCAATTAGTTAGTTCGTTTGTTTCTAACAATTTTTATTTTGGTTCAATGTTTTCTTCATTATGCCACTTGTTGAATTTTGATAGGTCAAGATCCAAATATGAAATTGAACGAAAATGGTTATTCTGTGGTGAACGGATACGTATATCTATGGATACAAGTAGGATAGTGACTGAACATTGAGTCAGATTCGAAGAATGTACAGTGTAACTTATTAATGTGGAATCTAAATATTCCTCGGGTATTACCTACCCGTTAAAATATTTTCACCATTAATAGTTTGTACAAAAGAATTTTAATTACAATCTTTATGAAAACATATATACATATATATTCTTCGGATGTAATCATGGATTTAATGAGTTAATATGATATTAAACTCATATGGTTTTCGGTTTGAGCTAGAATAAATAATCTCTAAAACTATTAAGAATCACATATTCTTCGTAGAATATTTCTTCAATGAAGTTATGGATCAATACTTCATCGTTCATTGTTGTTGGTACTCCTTGGTATCTATGGTGCGTATGATGTTGGTGATCGTGGGACAGATTGTGATGTAGATGTTGTTGGTGGTGGTAATGGTACTGTTGTTGTTGATGATGGTGTTACTGGTTATGCTGATGATGCTGCTGCTGGTGTTTGTAACTTTTGCACCATATTCTCCAAAGCCACTACCCGAGCGCGAAGCTCATTGACTTCTTCTATTATACTGGAGTGATTGTCGGTTCGGACGAGCGGATAAATAAGATCTAGAATTTGGTTTAGTATATAATCATGACGAGATACTCTGGAAATGAGAGAGAAAATGGTGTTTCGAACAGGTTCACCAGTAAGTGCTTCAGGTTCTTCGCCAAGAGGGCAATATGGTGGATGGAAGGGATTACCTTCTTCTTGTCTCCAATGATTGAGAAGGCTACGAACCCATCAGATAAATTGGGGATGGCTGATTGGTTGATTCATTCTGGTGACGCTGCTTCCGGAGCTTAGGTAAACATCCATGTCGGAATAGCTGTCAGGTTTCGAAGAAATTCAACTAGTGACGAGTTCCATTTCGTACGATTGAATAAAGGATTTTTCGATATGAAATGATTTTCCGGCTATCGAGTGGTATTTTAATTACATAAAATATCTATATATAATATAGAAGATCCCGTAGACTACGGAGGAACTTTCAAAAACTGTCAGGCAAAGTTTACAATAACAGATACGCTAGGATATAAATTTATCAATAAACTATCTATGCAATAAGTGCAGAAAGTCGTGTCTAGACTTAGGATTGATAAACAGGTAATTTTCCACTAGGAATGATAAACAATACTTATAATATGCGGCTAAGGTCGAAGTTCAGACTCACTAATGCACCCTAACGACTATCAGTTCAACACACTAATGCAAGACCTGGTTCGCTAAGACCACTGCTCTGATACCACATGTGATGACCCGTCCTAATCCTCCTGGACGAAGTCTTCAACATTTGGTTCCATTGCGAGGTACTGACTTAAATATGCCATGAACGACTCCATGTAATATGAGCAAATGCACAGCGGAAGATTTCTTTCATACCTGAGAATAAACATGCTTAAAAGTGTCAACCAAAAAGGTTGGTGAGTTCATAGGTTTATCATAACAATCATTTCAATATATTAATAGACCACAAGATTTTCGTTTATAAATATATGTACACTCGCAAGTGTATAAAAGTATTCTATAAGTTGTTGAGCGCTTCGGTAACCATACTTAACCATTAATGTGGCATATTCCCTTTATTATGAAATCTCCCTTCATTTCCTTTTTTCCTGAAATTATATCCCTCCATTTATTTAAAACCCCACAATTTTCTATTCTTCATGTTCTTCACTAATCCCATCCAATCCAAAAATCGAATTTACCAAAATAATAATTCTTTGTTTCCATAATTGAAACAGAAAACAATTTAAAAGCGTAAATTTAAATTAATAGACTCAGAAAGAAAAAATAAAAATAAAAAAAAAACAGTGCTGTTCGTCGCTACACTTTAACAAAAAAAAAATTGATTTTTATATTTGATAACGTTTTAGTTAAAGATGATAACACGAAATAGTTTGCTAATCATATATTGGAACTATTAGAATCGTCAATTGATCCTGAAACATCAAAACCACTTCGAATTTCTCTATGAACAAAATGTTTGACTTTTTGTTTTTAAAGTTTGACTCTTAAATTAAAGTTGGATATAAGGAATTGGGATTGGAAAATTTACAGAGAGTTTGAATACAAGTTTCCTAACAACACCACGCTTATACATTTTGGATATGATTCGATTTTGAGCTTGTTGATAAAAATGAACACAAACAAAGGTTTTCGTGCTTTTGATGGGTTTTCTGTTTAATTTAAATAAAAGCTGTCAATTGGGTTGTGTATTTGATAATGAAGAGAAATTGGAGTGACTAAATTATCTGCATGAATTGATCGATTATATAGAACCTGTGGTATCAATTTTTTTCTCCTATCAAACGAGAACAGTAAATAAAAGAAAATAAAAATAAAACAGATTAGGATAGCTAACTGATTTTGGTTGCATTCTGTGATTATATTCGATTTGGTAGCAAGATTAGAGACAGGAAAACCAATCATATACAGATTGATGTTAACATGTAACTGAATGGTACTGAATCCTTTATTATTTATACTTTATATAATTAGGTTATTATTAATAAATATATATACAATTAATAATAATAATAATAATAATAATAATAATAATAATAATAATAATAATAATAATAATAATAATAATAATAATAATAATAATAATAATAAAATATAAGAATGATACTAATTATATTATTGATAATAATAATAGTACATTGTATTATTTTCTACTAGTAATAATAATAATGATATTAATAATAATGATATTGTTAAAAGTAATAATAATATGAGAATATTGTTAATCAATAATAATCATAATAATACAAATAATAATGTAACCAATTACATGTAACAAGTTTTTATGTCAATATATTAATATTACAGATATCGATATTAATCTTAATATTTATTTTAATGGAAGTATTAATAATAATATCGTAACCATATTTTAGATTATAATTTCACATATTAATATTACAATTCATTAATTATGTAATAGTTTAATAATTATTATATATATATGTACTTATATTTATTTTTCTATATTTATTTATTTACAAACAATTGTTCATGAATCGTCGAGAAAGGTCAAGAATAAATAAATTCATGTAAATAGTTCCAACATTTTTGAGTCTTATTTTAATAAACTCTGCTTATCTTGTCGGAATCATATGAAGATTAAGTTTAAATTTGGTCGGAAATTTCTGGGTCGTCACATGGTGTTTTTCAAAAACTTCACATTCGAAGTATATAAGTCTAGGAGATAGACGTTATATGTATATATATAGCTATTGGCGTAGAATTGCTGCAAAATTCGAGAATAATGATTCAAGCTTTTTGATATGGCAACTACCGTTATAAGATGCAGATGAGTATATGATTGGGTTTCAATGTATAAGTATAGTGATTTTTCGGAGAGACTTAAGTCAAAGGGTAATGAAGTTATTGATACGTTTACTGTTAATATGGTGGAATGTAAAAGGTTCCCCGGTAACGATGGCGAGAGGGCAACGTATATATCGAAGTTATGATAAGACGTTTTCGACTGAAAAGTCGAAGTTGACTTGCTGGAGTTGTGACAAAACTGCCTACTTTGAAGAGGAACTGCAAAGTTATTTTCAGTAATAACAACACTATCGGCTCACGGATTTGTGTTAAACTTCTACTTAGGTTCCGAGAGTTTTCAGGTGCATGATGACGGATAACATGTGGTTGGATCATCATCTCAATTGTTTCTTAATTGAGGTGTTTTCAAGAATCATGAAGGGTTTGAATGTAGATTGTAATGAATTATTGAATAATACAAAAATTGTTTTATGGGTTTAATGAATAGAAGTGATGTTTTAGCACAGTTTTGAAGTCAAAGTATGGCTTTAAAATCTGTAGGGATCTAAGAGGGATGATATTGGTTATATCTCGAATTTGAATTATGTTCTGTCAAAATCAGAATATGTAGTCGAATTTGGATACGAATGATTGTTTTAATTTCTATGAAGGAATGTATAGTTGTGAAAGTAGTGAGTATAGTTAATGATTTCTGCTTCAGAATCGAAAAATGTAACATATCAATTGTGAATTTATATATCTCTCGGGTATTACTTACCCGTTAAAAGTTTCACAAGTAATATTTTATACAAGAGAATTTGCATTACAGTCTTTGTGAAAATATATGTATATTCTCTTCAGATGTAATACAGATTTAATGAGTTAATATTAAATTAAGCTCATTTAATTTTCGACTCAAACTAGAAATGAATAGCTTCTAAAACTTTAGAATTTACATAATCTTCACAGATTATTTCTTCAACGTAAATGAAATCATAAATCAATACTTCATTATTCATTTTTTTTATTGATATTTCTTCGGTGAATGATGTTGGTGTTCGTGGAATTCTTGCGAACTTCACAAAATACTATTGATGATTTCCAGAAAGTTTCGAGTATATTGAAAATGAAAGTGTAAAACTAAATATGTATTTGAATAATACACTTGAGTTATTATGAAATGAAATTCGTCAAGTTGAAACGGATATTGTAGCTAACGATGGTTAAGTTATTAACGAAAGATGTACATCATAGCATATTAGTAACATGAATTATCCGAGTATCTACTCTTTAAAATTCACGCGTAATAGCTTAGTACGAAAAGATTTATTGTGGTTTCAATACTCTATATATGTAAGATATACATATAAATTCTTCAGTGGAAGTGAGTTAATACTTCGTAATTCATTGATACAATATACTCATTGTTGATTAATGATGATGTTTCCGGTGATTATGGATTTGGTTGAACTTGTGATGCTGTAGATGCTGCTGATGCTGGTGATACTGACGGTACTGTTGATGCTGCTGGTAAAACAAGTCTAGTTTTTAATTCACACTCCATTTCTGTCAGGGTTTCTATTCTCTGTTATTTCTATCCATTCATCTGATTTGCGGTTTGAATAAATAATCTCTAAGACTTTGGAGATTACATAATCACCGCAGAATGTTTCTCCAATGAAGTTATGAATCAATACTTCATCATTTGTTGTTGTTGGTATTCCTTGGTATCTACAGGGCGTATGACGTTGGTGCTCGTGGGACGGATTGTGAAGTTGAGGTTTACGACGCGGTTGTTGTTGGTGGTAGTAATGGTACTGTTGGTGTTGTTGATGAGGATACTGTTGATGCCGGTGGTGCTACTGGTGCTTGTAACCTTTACACCATATTCTCTAAAGCCACTACCCGAGCGCGAAGCTCGTTGACTTCTTCTATTACACCGGGGTGGTTATCGGTTCAGACGAGCGGATGAATAAGATCTAGAATCTGAGATAGTATATAATCTGATCGAGCCTAGATCCGTCTTCCTTGCAGAATTAGGTCAAGGATCGAGTGCAATGAGGAGGATTGGGGTGTTGTTGATTGATCGAGCCTAGATCCGTCTTCCTTGCGGAATTGGATCAAGGATCGAGTGAAATGAGGAGGATTGGGGTGTTGTTGATTGTTTTGGGCCCCGATGATCGTCTTTCACTTTACCAATCAAGTGATCAACCACCCCGACCCGGTCTTAATTATTGATTTGCATAATTCACACTAACATAATGTAAAGATTTCTTGGGCAAGGTCACAAGTGAAAATTACAAAGGCTAGAGCAAATGGCAGAGAATCAACAACCTATAAATGAGAGGCCAAGCTCCCTATTTATAGTATTCAGAATATTAGCGGATTCTTGCACTCTTGTGCGGATTCTTGCACTCTTGTACGGATTCATGCACTCTTGTGCGGATCGCAGATTGCGGATTATCATACATTTGTGAGGATCGCGGATTATTACGGATCATTGCGGATCATTGCGGATCATCGCTGATCATCGCGGATTCCTGCACACTTGTGCTAAAACTTAGTGCAAGGTAGTGCTATACGCACTATCATAATCGTGACGAGATTCTCTGGAAATGAGAGAGAAAATAGTGTTTCGAACAGGTTCGCCGTTAATTGCTTCAGGTTCATCACTAAGAGGGCAGTGTGGGG
This sequence comes from Rutidosis leptorrhynchoides, assembly GCF_046630445.1. Classification (NCBI taxonomy): domain Eukaryota; kingdom Viridiplantae; phylum Streptophyta; class Magnoliopsida; order Asterales; family Asteraceae; genus Rutidosis; species Rutidosis leptorrhynchoides. The sequence continues at coordinate 201,256,731 of NC_092340.1, forward strand.
GATGGAAAGGATCGCCTTCTTTTTGCCTCCAGTGATTAAGTAGGTTACGAACCCATCCCCAATTCATCCAGAATAGATGATGGCTGATTGGTTGGTCCATTCCGGTCACACTGCTTTCAGAGCCTGAGTGAAACTCTATGTCGAAATCCGGGGAACTGGAACTGGTTGCAGGATCCATCTCGTACAGAGTAGGGAAATGATTTTTCGATATGAGGAAGATTATGAAATGTCCCGTTCATATTGATTATAAACGTTCCATATTAATTGATTTCGTTGCGAGGTTTTGACCTCTATATGAGACGTTTTTCAAAGACTGCATTCGATTTTAAAACAAACCATAACCTTTAAAATATTACGACGATTATCAAATAATGATAGTCTAAAATATAGCTTTTTTCACACGACCATTACATAATGGTTTATAATAATATTACACATCAACATAAGTCTTCGAATGCAGTTTTTAAACAATATTATACAAGCATGGACTCCAAATCTTTTCCTTAATTTAGTATGCAACAGCGGAAGCTCTTAACAATCACCTGAGAATAAACATGCTTAAAACGTTAACAAAAATGTTGGTGAGTTATAGGTTTAGCCTATATATTTATCAATTCGTATTAATAGACCACAAGATTTCATATTTCCATTTCTTGTAAACAGCATGCATGCATAAAAATCATTCATATGGTGAACGCCTGGTAACCGACATTAACAAGATGCATATAAAAATATCTCCTATCATTCCGGGACATCCATCGGACATGATAAAATAACATCTAAGTACTAAAGCATCCGCAACCATGGATGGGGCTCGTTAGGCCCAATAGATCTATCTTTAGGATTCGCGTCAATTAGTAGATCGGTTTACTAATTCTTAGGCTACCAAGCAAAAGGGGCATATTCGGCTTCGATCATTCACCCATATAATGTAGTTTCAATTACTTGTATCTATTTCGTAAAACATTTATAAAACTGCATGTATTCTCATCCCAAAAATATTAGATTTTAAAAGTGGGACTATAACTCACTTTCACAGATTTTTACTTCGTCGGGAAGTAAGACTTGGCCACTGGTCGATTCACGAACCTATAACAAATATGTACATATATATCAAAGTATGTTCAAAATATATTTACAACATTTTTATTACGTTTTAATGATTTGAGTTTATTAAGTCAGCTGTCCTCGTTAGTAACCTACAACTAGTTGTCCACAGTTAGTTGTACAGAAATAAATCGATATATATTATCTTGAATCAATCCACGACCTAGTGTATATACGTTTCAGGCTAGATCACAACTCAAAGTATATATATTTTTGGAATCAACCTCAACCCTGTATAGTTAACTCAAACATTACTGCATATAGAGTGTCTATGGTTGTTCCAAATAATATATAATAATGGGTTGATATGATATGTCAAAACATTTGCATACGTGTCTATGGTATCCCAAGATTACATAATATATTAGAATACATGTATAATACAATATGAATTAGCTAGGATATGATTAATATAGATTTGTTACCAATTTTCACGTAGCTACAACAAGCAAAATTATCCAATCTTGTTTTATCCATAACTTCTTCGTTTTAAATCCGTTTTGAGTGATTCAAGTTGCTATGGTTTCATATTGAACTTAAGTTTATGAATCTAAACAGAAAAAGTATAAGTTTATAGTCAGAAATATTGGTTACAAGTTATTTTTTTAAAGGTAGTTATTTCAGTCGAAAGAACGACGTCTAGATGACCATTTTGAAAAACATAATTCCACTTTGAGTTTAACCATGATTTTTGGATATAGTTTCATGTTCATAAGAAAAATCATTTTCCCAGAAGAACAACTTTTAAATCAAAGTTTATCATAGTCTTTAATTATCTAACGCAAAACAGCCCGCGGTGTTACTACGACGGCGTATGTCCGGTTTTACGGTGTTTTTCGTGTTTCCAGGTTTTAAATCATTAAGTTAGCATATCATATAGATTTAGAACATGTGTTTAGTTGATTTTGAAAGTCAAGTTAGAAGGATTAACTTTGTTTGCAACAAGTATAGAATTAACTAAACTATGTTCTAGTGATTATATGTTCAAATCTTCGAATAAGATAGTTATACATATATGAATTGAATGATGTTATGAACATCATTACTACCTCAAGTTTAGTAGATAAACCTACTGGAAATGATGAAAACATAACTTGAGCTTCAAAGGATCTTTGATGGCTTGAAAGTTCTTGAAATAGAATCATGACACAAAAACAAGTTCAAGTAAGATTATTACTCGAATTAAGATAGTTATAGTTATAGAAATTGAATCAAAGCTTAAATATGAATATTACCTTGATTTAAAAAGATAACCTACTATAAATAACAAAGGTTTATTGATCTTAGATGATTGCTTGGAATGGATTAGGAAACTTGGAAGTAAACTTGTAAACTTGGAAGTGTTCTTGATGTGTTCTTGAGTAATTGTTTTTATGATGATTATAGGTAATAACCAAAGCTTGTATTTGATGATTTTTGCTAGAAAAATAGTAACTTAGACGTTCATGGAAGAGTTTGTGTGTTTTGAGAGAGAATTGGGAAGAAAATTGGAAGTGAAATGGAGTAGGTGGTGAGTGGTGAAGGTGAGTGGGGTTAAAAGGAGTTCTTGTTTTTGTTTCCTTGCTCATAAGTCATGCTAGTTGTCTAATTGTTGGTTCCACATGTTTGTTGACTATCTAGGGCTATTAAGAGCTGAATTATTATGTGTATATACCAATAGTATATACATCTAGGAGCTGGGTATTGTACGAGTACGAATACGGTTGCATACGAGTAGAATTGTTGATGAAAATGAATGAGAATGCAATTGTAAGAATTTTTGTTAAGTTGAAGTACTTTGATATGTATCTTGAAGTCTTTTAAATACACTACATGTATATACATTTTAACTGAGTCGTTAAGTCATCGTTAGTCGTTACATGTAAGTGTTGTTTTGAAACCTTTAAGTTAACGATATCATTTAATGTTGTTAACCCATTGTTTATTATATCTAATAAGATGTTAAATTATTACATTATCATGATATTATGATGTATGAATATATCTTAATATGATATATATACATTAAAATGTCGTTACAACGATAATCGTTACATATATGCCTCGTTTCAAAATTCTTAAGTTAGTAGTCTTGTTTTACATATGTAGTTCATTGTTAACATACTTAATGATATATATAATTATCATTTTATCATGTTAAATATAGTGTAACAATATCTTAATATGATACATATGTATTTAGTAAGACGTTGTAATAACGATAATCGTTATATATATCATTTCGAGTTTCTTAACTTAGTTGTCTCATTTTTATGTATATAACTCATTGTTAATATACTTATGGAGATACTTACTTATCATAATCTCATGTTAACTATATGTATATCCATATATATATATATATATATATATATATATATATATATATATATATATATATATATATATAATATATATATATATATATATATATATAATATATATATATATCGTCATGTCATTTTTACAAGTTTTAACGTTCGTGGATCGCCGGTCAACTTGGGTGGTCAATTGTCTACATGAAACTCATTTCAAATAATCAAGTCTTAACAAGTTTGATTGCTTAAAATGTTGGAAACATTTAATCATGCAAAAATAGTTTTCAATTAATATATAATTATGGAAAAGTTCGGGTCACTACAGAATATAAGACTTAGATTTGGTATTCTTTAATACATAAATTACATATGTATATATAATACCAAAATCCCATAAATTACGGAGGAATCTTTGAAATATGTCAGGCAAAGTTTACAGTAACAGATACGTTAAGATATGAATTAGCAGATACACTAAGATATGAATTTTTGTCTATACACTATTCATGCAATCAATGCAGTAAGATGTTTCTAGACTTAGAATGATGAACATGTAATTTTTGACAAGAAATGATAAGCAAAAATTTTGACATGCAGACAAGGTCGAAGTCCAGACTCACTAATGCATCTTAACGACTATCAGTTAGACACACTAATGCAGACCTTGTTCGCTAAGACCACCGCTCTGATGAGACGACCCTTCCTAATCCATAAGGACGAATACAATAACATATGATTACATTGCGAGGCATTTGACTTCTATATGACACAATTTACAAACATTGCATTCGTTTTTAATAGACAAACTTTCATTTCCACGAAAGTCGACAGACATGCATACTATCTCATAATGTATTCAAACTATGAATGACTTATTATCAATCTTGATGAACTCAACGATTCGAATGCAATGTCTATTGAAATATGCCATGAATGGCTCCAAGTAATATCTTTAAAATGAGCAAATGCACAGCTGAAGATTTCCTTAATACCTGAGAATAAACATGCTTTCAAGTGTCAACCAAAAGGTTGGTGAGTTCATTATTTTATCATAAACAATCATTTTCATCATTTTAATAGACCACAAGATTTCCAGATATTTAATTGTTCACGTAACTCGAGTACAAAATAACACGCGTAAGCCACGAATTAAAAATCATTCATGAGGTGAACGCTTGATAACCGAAATAACATGATGCATATAGAATATCCCCATCATTCCGGGACTCTCATCGGACATGATAATCGAAGTACTAAAGCATTCGTAACCCGAATGGGACGTGTCGAGGTCCATAGATCTATCTTTAGGATTCGCATCAATTGGTGACAATTATCATAAACACCAATTCTTAGGCTACCAAGCTAAAAAGGGGCATATTCGATTTCGATAATCTAACCATAGAATGTAGTTTCGATTACTTGTGTCTATTTCGTAAAACATTTATAAAAGCAGCGCATGTATTCTCAGTCCCAAAAATATAATAAAAGGGAGTAATGAAACTCACAATACTGTATTTCGTAGTAGAAATACATATGATGGCATTGAACAAGTGCAAGGTTGGCCTCGGATTCACGAACCTATATTAATAATATATATTTATATATTGGTCAATATCTGTCTAACAATTTAGGTTAAACCGTAGTGTACCACAATCCTAATGCTCGAGACTAATATGTAAAAGTCAGCAAAAGTCAATTTGACCCAAAATGACTTTCAAAATCTATACATGATTATTATATAACTTAAATATAGTCATTTTATATATTTAATATATTTAACAGATTTTATTAGAGTAATAATATAATTCATTTATAAATAAAATTTTATATTAAAATTTATATAATAAAAATATACTTTTATATATCTTAAGTAATAAATATTATAAAGTTTATTTAATATCATAAAAATATAATGATAGGTATTATTAATATAATTATATTACATGTAGTAAAATATCTTTGTATCACATATTGACTTGATAAAATAATATCGATAATAACAATAAATAGTGAAAGTTGTATTATTTTGTAATAATAATTACTATTATTCTACTAATAAAAATAACAATATTTATATTTACTAATGATTATAATAAAATGATAATTCTAATCATGACAATCTTAATAATAGCAATACTTTTTAATATTAACCGTAATAATAATATTTTATATAAAAATAATAATTCTATTCAAAATGATAATTTTAAATAATAATAATACTAAAATGATAATAATAATGATATTTTATAATAACAATGATATTTCTATTAAAAATGATAATTTTAATAAAAATGATGGTTTTAATATTAGTGATACTTTTAATAATAACAATGACGATAAAAATAATAAATTGATAGTTTTGATAAAAAATATTAATTATTTTATTATTATTAATAATAATAATAATAATAATTGAAGTGCCCCGTTCATATACAATATAAACGATTCACAATAGTTGATTACATTGTGAGGTAATTGACCTCTATATGATACATTTTACAAACATTGCATTCGTTTTTAAAAGACAAACTTTATTTACATCGAAAGTTGACGGCAAACATACTATTTCATAATACTTCCAACTATAATTGACTTAATAATAATCTTGATGAACTCGATGACTCGAATGCTACGTCTTTTGAAATATGTCATGAATGACTCCAAGTAATATCTCTAATATGAGGAAATGTACAGCGGAAGATTTCTTTCATACATGAGAATAAACATGCTTTCAAGTGTCAATCAAAAGGTTGGTGAGTTCATAAGTTTATCATAAACAGTAAAAATTCATCATTTTGATAAACCACAAGATTTAAATGCTACATGGTACAAATGGGCCCAAATCCTATACCTACATGTAATGTACATGCGATATCTTTTAAATACAATACACCTTTCTGTACGAAATCATCTTTCATAAATTTTAGTAACCGTATTTCATGACCCGTCCTAATCCATCTGGATGAAGTCCATATCGATTATAAATGATTCACAACAGTTGATTACATTGCGAGGTACTTGACCTCTATATGATACATTTTACAAACACTGCATTCTTTTTTGAAAAGACAATCTTTCATTACATCGAAAGTTGACAGCATGCATACCATTTCATAATATATCTATCTATTATTGACTTAATAATAATCTTGATGAACTCATCGATTCGAATGCAACGTCTTGTGAAATATGTCATGAATGACTTCAAGTAATATCTCTAAGATGAACAAATGCACAGCGGATGATTTCTTTCATACCTGAGAATAAACATGCTTTAAAGTGTCAACCAAAAGGTTGGTGAGTTTAATAGTTTATCATAAATAATCATTTCATAATTTTAGTAGACCACAAGATTTCATATTTCCATTTCTCATAAACATACGTCCCATGTATAGAGACAAAAATATCATTCATATGGATTGAACACCTGGTAATCGACATTAACAAGATGCATAAAAGAATATCCCCATCATTCCAGGATCCTCCTTCGGACATGATATAAATTTCAAAGTACTAAAGTATCCGGTACTTTGGATGGGGCTTGTTGGGCCCGATAGATCTATCTTTAGGATTCGCGTCAATTAGGGTGTCTGTTCCCTAATTCTTAGATTACCAGACTTAATAAAAAGGGCATATTCGATTTCGATAATTCAACCATAGAATGTAGTTTCACGTACTTGTGTCTATTTCGTAAAACATTTATAAAAAATTGCGCATGTATTCTCAACCCAAAAATATAAAGGGTAAAAAGGAAAATGAAACTCACCTAATGTATTTTGTAGTAAAAATACATAGGACGACATTGAACAAGTGTAGGGTTGACCTATGATTCACGAACCTATATCATTTGTATAATTATTAATACACATAATCATAACTGAACAAATTTATTTATTATATCTTTATTTCGTATATTTAATTTATGTATATCTTTAAAATGGTTAATATTCATATAGCTATATTAATATATTCATATTTATATACGTGATTGTTTAAATGTTATACCTAAAATCGATAGTTTTATTATTTGTATGTATTTATGTAACTAATATTAATAAATTTGATATATGTAGTTATATGGAATTTTAATATAAGTATATTTTAGGTACAAAATATTTATCTGTTTAAAATGATAGTTTTGATATTAATAATTTACTAATAACATTAATAATAACTTTATTAAAATGATAATATTAATAATAATAATGATATTGTTAATAACTATACTTTTGTTTGATAATAATAATAATTATAGTAACCAATATATTTATAACACTTAATAGTAATAATACAAATACTTATAAGATGATATTAATACTACTATTAATGAAAATAATAATAACTTGTGTTATATTTCATAATAACACTAATAATAACAATCATAATAATGATAATACATTCTATTAATAATAGATAAGTTAATGATCGTATTTAAAATAATGATAGTCATACTTACATTTAACAATAATACTAGTTAATAATAACAATAACAATAATAACAATCCTAATAATAATAATAATACTAATATTTATAACATTAGTAATAATTAATAATAATAATAATATTAATGATAATAATAATTAAAATATCCATTAATACCTTAGTAGCAAAAAAATAAATAAACTGCTCGCGACGAGATTCGATCCCGCGACCTCACGCTTCCATGACACACACTTAAACCAGCTGGGCTGTGCCCATTTTCCGAAATAACACAGCAAGTATTAATATTTAACCCGATTATTCTGTTGCTTTTTCCTTCTTCTTCATCTCTTAATACCAATCGGCCCAACTGAAAAGAATACTCGGCCCAACAAGAAAGGCAGCCCAACAGCAAACTCCCAGCCCATTAAATCGTGGCCTGTTTCCTTGATCTGGTAACACGTTTGGTAGAAACAAATAAGAAAAAAAAAGCGCAGGCACTATCATTAATACATCATCATCCTCTCATCATCGTTAAACATCACCATCATCATTATAATCGCCATTCATCATCATCAAAAAATCATTCCATCAGATTCATCATTGTATGATCGTCATCATCATCTTAAACTCTTCTGATCGAATCACCATCGAACATCATCTCGATTATCTAAACATCCATCATCATTTCATCATCAAGATCCTAGTATCCTCTTCGCATCATTAACCTAAACTATCCTTCTTTATTAACATCGATATCCTAATATCATCAAACTTCATTGTCATCACAATTATTTCTCGTCACTACAGTAACACAAAAGCAGAAAATAATTTCGGCGGTTTACAGGTGTTTTCGTGAGCTGCAAAACAGCAGTGAAGGTGGTCGTTTTGGGTGTGGTTTCGGACAGGAAACAGACGCAGAAAAGATGAGTGTTTGTTCGAGAAGAAAATAGGTAACATTCATAAAATAAATATAAAAGAAAATGGGTTTTTCAAAAGGTGTCGATGTTGTTGTCTTTGAGGTTGGTTATGGTGGCCGGTCTTCGTGATGGTGATATGGTTGTGTCTTCGAACAAGAAAAAGAAAATTAGAAATAGAAGTGGTTGGTGATAAAGGTTACGAAGAAGAAGGATGGCCACGGTTTTATGGTTATTGATCACAAACAAAAGGGTGCAACACCCAAATGGGTTTAAAGTGGTGGTTTAGATTGTAGGATGATGGGTTCAAGATGGTTTAACGGATATGGTGGTGATGATCTTAAGATAAAGGTGATCGGAGGAGGTGAAGTGGTTATCACGAAGAAGAAGGGTGAAGGATGGTTGTGTTGCTCCATAAAACTCAAAGTTGGAGATGCTTTGTTCCATATGCAGATGTTTGCATATATATGTATATCAATAAACATATATCTATAATTATAACTTAATAATTGATAGTACTAATATATTATTAAATTATAAAGTGGGATGACAAGTTGTAATGGAATTAAAAGAACACTAGAGTCCATAGTTTAGCCGCCTTAAATTATTAGTTCACTATTTCGTTCACGGACTGGATTTCGTGCTTTATTGCTAAACAGTTAACGTATAAAAGCGTTCCTAAAAATTCCAAATTTTTAGTTTAAGTATATTTACTTATTTCACTCATTAACGGGTTGAAACCTGATCAAAAAGGTTCGATAATTATTTATTTTCTGTTCCAATTTATATGTACGGAGTACTAATATTTAAACTAAAAAGGATAAAAATATTTTTAACAAATCTAGAATCTTCGTAATCAATTTACACTCCAACTTTTATTTCAATTCTTCATGAACATGTACAATATCTATATTAAAACTAACAAAACATCAACCGAGTGTTACCGACGTTTACCAATTAAGCTCAAAATCATTTATCTTTAATATATGCTCTTTCTATATATATAACCAATCTTAATTAAAAGTTTAAGTAAATAATTATATTAATTATATCTTTTTAAACAAATAAATTTAATATTATATATTTACAAGTATTATTTTATATAAATATAAATATCTATATATATATATATATATATTTAATAATATAATAGTTTTTATTACATCGTAAATTATTTTACATATTTATTTTCTACCATTAAATCATATAATATTTCAAATAATATTCCAAATTATTATTTATATATACATTTAATTATATAAGTATTTATTTATAATTAGTTGTTCATGAATTGTCGGGAATGGTCAAAGGTCAACTGAATATATGAACATTGTTCCAAAATTTTCTTAGACTTAATTCTACATACTTTGCTTATCGTATCAAAATCATATAAAGATTAAGTTTAAATTTAGTCAGAAATTTCCGGGTCATCACAGTACCTACCCGTTAAAGAAATTTCGTCCCGAAATTTGAGTGAGGTGGTCATTGCTAACAATAAAAATGTTTTCATGACAAATATGAGTTGATGAATGAAGTTTTATCATTATTGACTAATATAGATAAAATGATTCGATTAGGTGAAGCGTACGAATGAATATGTCACAATAGATTTAGATAGTGATTTAACTTTTGACGTAGTCACAGTAGAATTTAGAAAATAAGGTGCGTCTTAGCTTTTGACGTTGTCTTGGTTGAATTCCAGAATTCAAGGGATTTGAAGAAAATCCTTGAAATCTGAATAAGATCTGATTTCCTTGGGTTTAAGGAAATTAAGATCTCTTTAATTAAATGCGATCATTTGTCTCGATTGCTCTGTCTGGTATTTCCACTATAAATGAATTTCTTCCGTTTCATTATTTTCACCATTCCAATACTTTCTTTCTTAGTTCATACATCCAAAAAAAATTGTGAAAATGCTTAATCCCGTTCTAACCCTTGATATTTTCCTAATTATCATTTCTGTCATCCTTCTTTTCAATCTTCCACCAGAAGAATCTGTTTACTTCTACTATTACCTTGGGGTGATACTATTCTTAATTATACCATGTTTTTATATTGCTATTCGTATTAATATCCACGGTTTGTAATCTCCGTGTTGTTATTAGGCTTTATATTTTCCCTTATACTTCAAAGTCCTTGCTTCTGTTTTCTATAATCATCGTTATCCCCAGTTAATTCTTCCCCCTATTTGCTGTGATTCATACTCCAATTTCTATTTCGGAGCTTTGTCCCTTCGTTTCTTCTTCTTGCGATTGGGCATCTCTTGTAATGGTCTAGAATTTGCAGATATAAGTTTCAGAATGAACACTGTTAATATTCTAAGAAAGAAACGGTAATAGCACAATTTGACTTGTCAAATTACCAGAATTCAAGGAAAGATAGGACTATCAAGAAAAATATGTTCTTGATATGTTTTTAGATTAGACAAAATGTAAGAGTCGTGTAACATGGCACATGATGATGTTAAGATCTGTGAATCATCACATTTCATTAGAAACTCAGCATAACTTACTGTAATATAATCACGTTGATCAAGTGTCATTATATTATACTAACTCATGCTTCAGTTTCCAACATTACTTCAATAACATTCATAATTTAAGCTCGAAAGTTTACAGAATATAGAAACTAACAGTTTCTATATGATGTAACTCTGATAACACGATGAGATTAATGATTTCAGATAAGAATAGTTATGAAAATATTTTCAGAAATATGGAGGATATTTATAATGAAAGATACGATGATATCTTGGAATTTTTAATATCGAAGGATGGTGAAGAAATTTTTGTCCGCAAGAGTTTGGAGTCAGAAGCAAGGTATTCGCTAAAGATTTCATCAGAAACAGAATCATCAAGATTCTTAATGTAAAAGTTTAGTCCTTGTGATCTGTTCAGAGACTCCTTCGTAGTTTGCTCAATCAGCTTTTTGGTTTCAAACTTTTTCTGAGCTTTGCCAACATACAATTCTTTATCATCAACTTTTGGCTGTTGAGGTAGTTTACAGTTTTTGTTGCTTCATTCAACTTTTCAAAATTCAGAGTATTAATTCGCAGACTGGGTGCTTTTCAGAATTTTAGAATGAAAGATCATATTTCTAAGAGATAAATGTTATACATATAACTGTTGATGTGGAAATGTTGTGAGGCTCACAATACAGATTTGTTGTTTTCCGGTAATTGGTATGGCAATTCTTGTTACAAGATGCGGATGAGTACATGATGAGACTTCAATAGATAATTATAGTGATTTGTCAGAGACATTTAAACCAAGGAGCGACGAGGTTGCTGGTACGTCTGCTGGTAATACGGTAGAATATGAAAGGTTCTCCGGTAACAATAAAAGAGCATGCATATAAATCAAGGTGATAATAAGGTTGTTTCGAACGAAAAATCGAAGTTGACTTGCTGGAGCTGTGACAAAATTTGCTACTTTAAAAGGATTTACCAAGTTATTTTTGATAATATTAATACTAAAGGAATTAGCACAGATACGTGTTAAACGTTTACTCAAGTTCCAAGAGTTTTCAAGTGCATAACTATATGCATCAATCTCTTCTTACGTAGATGAAATGCAGTTGGTTCATCCTCTCGATTGAGGTGTTTTCAAGAATTACAAAAGGTTTGAACGCAGATTGTAATCGTCAGGATACAAATGAGGTTTAAGATGAAATCAAGTGGCAAACTTGAAGAAATATTTAGTTTCATATGTTATAATCAATCTTTTAATTCATTTTAATTATCCAATGTCGATAGTCCACAGTTAACAGTCCAATAATTCATATATAATTTAATATATAATATTCGTATTAATTAATAGGTGTCGTGACCCGTATACGTCTCAGACTCGATCACAACTCAAACTATATATATTATTGTAGAATCAACCTTAACCCTGTATAGCTAACTCCAACATTACTGCATATAGAGTGTCTATGGTTATTCCAAATAATATATATAGATGCGTCGATATGACATGTCAAAACGTTGTATACGTGTCTCGATATTTAAAGTGCGTAAAATAAATAACAGAAATTAAATGACGATAAATAAAGTGCGTAAAATAAATAACAGAATGTAAATGACAATAAATAAATTTGCGAGAATTAAATTGCGATAATTAAATGTACAATAAGGAATTAACAGTTAGCTAGGAACAGTTAGGTAGGATTTTGTTAGCGTAGATTCTTAACAAAATTTATCATAGTTAATTTGTTTGTTTCTAACAAATTTTATTTTTTTCCAATGTTTTCTTCATTATGCCACTTGTTGGATTCTGATAGATCAAAATCCAAGTATGAAATTGAATGGAAATGGTTATTCTGCGGTGAACGGATACGTATATCTATGGATATAAGTAGGATAGTAAATGACCGTTGAATCAGATTCGAAGAATGTACAGTGTAACTTATTAATGTGAAATCTTAAATATTCCTCGGGTATTACCTACCCGTTAAAATATTTTCATCATTAACAGTTTGTACAAAAGAATTTTTAATTTCAATATTTATGAAAACATATATACTTATATATTTTCTTCAGATGTAATCATGGATTTAATGAGTCAATATGATATTAGACTCATTTGATTTACTGTTAAAATAAGAATATATAATCTCTAAAACATTAGAGATTATATAATCGCCATGTCGAACGAAGATAAATGATGTAGAACGTCATGTAGAACGATGATTATACTCGAGGTACGGAATGAGATGTCGAAGCTGGTGATGCGGATGTTGTTGTTGGTGGTACTAGTGCCGTTGGTGATGAGGCTGGTGATATTACCGGTGTTGGTGATACTGCTGGTGCTTGCAAATTATGTACCGTGCTCTCTAAAGTTAACACTCGAGTTCGGAGTTCTTTAACTTCTTCTACTAACCCTGGTTGGTTATCCGTGTGAGGTAGAGGTCGGATATCTTCTCTAGTTCCGTTAATGGTAGCCTCAAGACGAAAAATTCTTGCAAAAAGGTATAAACGGTGTTGTGAACAGGTTCGCTGGTGAGCGGGTCGAGTACTCCAAAGTTAAGTGGTAGATTCGGTTCATGATATGGAGTACCTTCTTCCCTTCTCCATAGGGTGAGTATGTTGCGAACCCACCCCCATTTTATCCAGTAATCACGGTAGTTGATTGGTTGGTGTGCTCCTGTCACGCTGTCTTCGGAGTCAGAGGAACGTGGTCGATTCGTAGAGGCCATCTTACGGGATCACAGAAAAGATTTTTTTGGTATGAAGAGTTTAGTGACAACAATTTATAGTTGGATATATTCTCAATGCATAATATGCATAGATATATATAGTACCAGGATCCCTTAAATTACGGAGAAATTTACGAGAGATATGAAGGTATTTCATATGCCCGAGAGACATAATCAATTAATGTGGCCAATTTGTTATGATCCAAGTCGGGTCATACCCAATAACAAACCGTCAACACTTATATATATTTATTTTAATGAGTGGATCTTTAAAATAAATACTTGACACTTAAACTTTAGAAATTGGTTTTCTAAAGATAAAATGCAAGAAATAATTATTTGGATAATTATAGGTGCAAGTTTAACTCTTTATGATTAAACTTATATGTGTGTTATAATTTTATAAAGTGGTTTATAAAATTATATATATATATATATACATGTTATATATTTATCCTTATAAGTGGTTTATAATGATGAAAACATGTACATGTATTTATATAAAATAAGATGCAAGTACCATGGAGAAGAAATACAAGTTTTAAAAGTTTAGCAAAAAAAAAAAAAAAAAAAGGGGAAAGGAGGGGACGGTTTTGGGGTCCCAAGGCACCTCCTTGCATGCTTAACTTGTATTAACACTCCAACTAATTACTTTACTACTTGCACTTTTCAAGAAACACACTCTTACACTTGCAATTTTGAACAAGCAAAAATCTCCTCCTTCCTACTTCCTTTAGGCCGAAATATTTGAGCAAGAACAAGGGTTCATTGCTTGGTTTTTGCTAGTTATTAAGTGTATTAAATCCTAACCAAGAAAAGGGTGTTGATTCAAGGTTTGTGGGTATCAAAGGTTTGAGGTTTCAAGTTAGAAACTTGCCATTCTTCATCTTCATCTTCATCTTGCTTCAACCTCCATTTTAGGAGAAGGTATAACTCCTAACTAGCTCTATTTACATTTTAGTATATTTTCAAGACTAGATCTATACACGGAATTCATATTTAAAAGGTTTAAATACACATGCAACTTGAAAATGCTTCCGCTTGGTCCTTATTTTGGCCGAATTTTTAACATGCATAAATGAGGTTTTGTGACTTGCTAACATGTGATGAATTCCATCAATGGTATCTAGAGCCAAAGTCTTGTTAATATGCTTCTTGTTTTTGGCTAGTAAACTCATTTATTTTACAATCTACCAACATGCATGAAAGTAGAATGTAAAAATCATGAGTTCTTGGTGGGGTTTGGTTTTGGCCGAATTTTTGGACCCCAAAAATGGGTTTTGGGACTTCAAGTTTGGCCAAGATTTGTTGTTATGTTATTGTTCACAATCGAGCCTAGACCGTGTGGTTGAATGTTTGGATGATTTGGTTATTTTTCATGGTTGTTATATTCATTCATATGGTTTGTATAAATTTGTAATAATTTTGTAATTTTGGTTTGTAATAAGTTGTAAGTAATCTTGTAATTCTCATGTAATTTATTCTATTTATTTGTAAAAATAGAATAGGTTGTTATTTCATTTTCTAGAAAATTGTATTAGGATATAATTTTGTAAAATGAAGATGAAGATTACAAGATGGAGCATTTGAAGATTACAAGATTAAGTGGGAGATTTGTTTAAAAATCTCTTACTTTGGTTAACCCTCTTAGGTGACTTTTGTTTTGGCTAAACAAATGTCCACCAAAATGGCTCTTGATTGTGAACACTTTGTTATGCATGTTTGTGTATGTTTGTATGTTTGGTTGCTACAAGATTATCACATGTTTACAACTTGCATAATACATTATAAATGGTTATAATAAAACATAACAAAATGACACTAATAATTGGTTATTAGACTTAAATAAAATGGTTTATTTAAAAGGTAATGAAATAGTTTATAACTAGTAATTGGTTTTACTAAAAGGACATGAAAATAGGTTTTTCATAAAACACTACACACCAAATGCATGTTGGTGTATAGCATTTTGTTTTCTAAACTAGAATGTAGAAAACATAAAATCCCTTTAACTAAAATAAGGTAAACAAGTTAAACGCCATCCTTTTATAGAAACACTTAGACATATTAGGAATCTCTTGATGGGATAAAGGTCACCTAACCGTCATGAGTGAACTAATATGAATAAGGTACACTTCGCATACATGTGGGATAAAGGTCACCTAACCACTTGTATGTTAAGTCTACATGTTTACACAAGTAGGACGACTTGATTTGGGAATCATGAACTTAGGGTCACCAAAGCATGAGGAACAAATAGGCGTTGATGGGATTAATATGCCATGCAAAAGGATTGCATGATCCCATAACTTAGAAGTTGCAAAAGGATTGCAATTGTCATTATGACTACCTAGCTAAATCAAATGACGGGATAAAGGTCACTTAACCGGAATTTGATTTACCGTTGGATTCTAATATTTAATAAAACAAATTAAAAGGGTATTGTTTATTAAATTTAAAATCGATACTTAAAAGGACTTTGTTGAAATTTTGTAGATGGCCGCTAATAACAACAACATGCAAAACGCACCACTTAATATGAACAACCTATCGTTACGGTCTCTCCTCGAGAAAGACAAACTCAATCATACCAACTTTATGGATTGGTTCCGCAATCTTCGGATTGTCCTCAAACAAGAGGATAAAGCGTATGTACTTGAGGACCCCATTCCCGATCAACCGGATGAGAATGATGTGGAGGCAATGGCCTCTTACGATAAGTATTGCCATGACTCCCTTCAAGTCTCATGCTTAATGCTTGGGACTATGATACCCGAACTCCAAAAGGATTTCGAGCACCATAGTGCATACGACATGATAACGCAATTGAAGGAGATGTTCCTCCAACAAGCACGTGTCGAGCGCTTCGAAACGGTTCGGGCGCTACATGCTTGTCGTATGGACGATACCCAATCGGTTTCATCTTATGTACTTAAGATGAAAAGCCTTATCAATCGTGCTAACCGTCTTAACCTAAACATATCTAATGAGTTAGCCACCGATCTTATCCTTAACTCCCTATCAAAAAGGTTTGATCAATTTGTAATTAATTACAATATGAATGGGATGGATAAGAGTATAGGTGAGCTTCACGGTATGCTTAGAACGGCGGAAACTAGCATGGGTAAAAGGGCTTTACCCGTGTTAGCAATCGATCAAGGTGGATCCAAAGGTAACACCTCTAAGCCAAAGGTGGCTAAGAGAAAAGGACCCGCCCATCAAGGCAAAGGGAAGGGGAAGATGGTTACCCCAACCATCAACAAGGCTAAGAAGCAAAAGGTAGCCGAGAAGGCAAACCCCAAGGAAGACCCATGTTTCGGTTGCGGTGAGATGGGTCATTGGAAACGAAACTGTCCGGTCTACCTTAAGGAGTTGAAGGACAAGAGTAATGCAGGGCAAACCTCAGGTAATATATATATGGTATATATAGAGCTTAGTATTACTTCTTCTAATACATGGGTATTAGACACTGGATGTGGAACTCATATTTGCAATTCTTTGCAGGGGTTCAAAAGAAGTGATCATAAGGCGGGAACATCAAGTCTCTATATGGGCAATGGTGCAAAGGTGCATGTTAAAGCTCAAGGAGATTTTATTTTGAAGCTTCCAAGCGGATTGGAACTTATTTTAGAAAATGTTTTGTATGCTCCGGATTTGTGTAGAAACATTATTTCTATTTCTTGCTTAAAACAATGTGGTTGCGTTGTTAATTTTATTGATGATGATATTCATATTTCTAAAGATAATGTATTCTATTTCAAGGCTTCGCCTTCAAATGGAATTTATGAATTGGTTCATGATGACGCATCATCGAGCTCTATATACCATACTAGCACCAAGAAACTCAAAAGGGATTTGAGTGATTCCTATTTATGGCATTGTCGCCTTGGTCACATAAACAAGAACCGAATGCATACACTTCAAAAGAATGGACTTTTGAAATCAAATGAAATGGATTCATTTGATGTATGTGAATCTTGTTTACAAGGCAAGATGACTAAAGCACCTTTCAAAGGGACTTATGAAAGGGCTAAAGATTTATTAGGATTAATACATTCGGATGTATGTGGACCCTTTAAACCCATGACTAGGAATGGTGAAAGATACTTTGTTACTTTCATTGATGACTTTAGTCGTTTCGGATATGTCTACTTATTAAGACACAAGGACGAAACGTTTGAAGCATTCAAAGAATATCAAAACGAAGTACAAAATCAACTCAATAGGACAATTAAGGTACTTCGTACCGATAGAGGAGGTGAATACCTAAGTGATACCTTCCAAGATCATCTTAGGAGTTGTGGGATTATCTCACAACTTACTCCACCCGGAACACCCCAACTTAATGGAGTTTCTGAAAGGAGGAACCGAACCCTAATGGATATGGTTCGATCTATGATGGCAAGAAGCTCGTTACCTCTATCATTTTGGGGTTATTGTCTAAGCTCCGCGGCTCGTATTTTAAATATGGCCCCAACCAAGAAAGTGGAACGAACTCCTCATGAGATGTGGTTTGGAAAACCTCCTTCTCTTTCATACTTGAAAGTATGGGGATGTGAAGCTTATCCTAAGCGTTATGTAGCTAATAAGCTACATGCTCGATCCACAAAGTGTATCTTCATAGGATATCCCAAAGATGACATGGGATATTACTTCTATGATCCATCCGAGCAAACGGTATTTGTTGCTCGGAAAGCGGAATTCCTTGAAACCAAGTTCCTTATGGAAGGTGATGGTGAAAGGAAGATAGATCTTGTAGAGGTACAAGATCAAGCCGATGATACACAATTGGTTGGCACTAGTACTCAACATGAGGATGTTGAAAATGATCAAGTGGATGATCAAGGTACACAAGACGTTCGAAGATCTAGTAGGATTAGTAATCCTCCCGAGAGATATGGGTTTCTCGTGGATGGTTGCTATACGGTTGATTTGGATGAACCGACAAACTACAAAGATGCTTTATCAAGGATTGATAAAGATAAATGGCAGGAAGCCATGAACGCCGAGATGCAATCCATGTATGAGAACCAAGTTTGGGAACTTGTTGTGCAACCTCCTAGCTCCAAGCTAGTTGATTGCAAATGGCTTTTCAAGAAGAAAACCGACATACATGGAAACTTGGATACATACAAAGCTAGACTTGTAGCAAAAGGTTTCACTCAAACTCAAGGGGTTGATTATGATGAAACTTTCTCGCCAGTGGCAATGCTAAAGTCTATTAGGATATTATTTGCCATTGCTGCTCACTATGACTATGAAATATGGCAAATGGATGTCAAAACCGCTTTCCTAAATGGATATCTTGAGGAAGATGTCTATATGGTACAGCCCGAAGGTTTTGTTGATCCGAAAAATCCTAAAAAGGTATGCAAGTTAAAGAAATCAATCTACGGATTGAAACAAGCATCTAGAATGTGGAATCATCGTTTTAATGAAGAGGCAAAGAAATTTGGCTTCATTAAAAATGGTGATGAAGCTTGTGTATACAAGAAGGCTAGTGGGAGCTCTATAATGTTCCTTGTGCTATATGTGGATGATATATTATTGTTTGGGAATGATATTACCACAATGCAAGAAGTCAAAACTTGGCTAAAGAGTTGCTTCTCCAATAAGGATCTTGGAGAAGCACAATACATATTGGGGATTGGGATCTATAGGAATAGATCCAAGAGATTGATAGGTTTAAGTCAAAGTGCATACATTGATAAAATCTTGAAAAGGTTCAAGATGGAAAACTCTAAGAAGGGTTTGGTACCTATTCAAAAGGGAACCGTTCTCAGTTCATCTCAGTGTCCTACCACGAAAGATGAACAAGAGAGAATGAAGAAAGTCCCATACGCATCTGCTATTGGGTCTATCATGTATGCAATGATATGTACTAGACTGGATGTGTCATGCGCTCTAAGCTTGACAAGTAGATACCAGAATAACCCAGGAAATAGTCATTGGACTGCGGTTAAATGTATATTGAAATACCTTAGAAGGACTAAGGATATGTTTCTAATATATGGGTCTGGTGAGGAGGAACTCGCAATAAAAGGTTACGTGGACGCGAGTTTCCAAACTGATCGAGATGACTCTCGATCACAATCCGGTTACGTCTTCATGTTGAATGGTGGTGCCGTCTCTTGGAAGAGCTCAAAACAGGAAGTTGTTGCGTTATCCACTACAGAGTCGGAGTACATTGCCGCCTCATTGGCAGCCCAGGAAGCTGCATGGATGAAGAAATTCATCGACGACTTAGGAGTGGTCCCTTCTATTCAGGACCCTCTTGAGATCTTTTGTGACAACGAGGGTGCGATTGCTCAAATCAAGGAACCTCGTGCTCATCAAAAGACTCGTCACATTGAGCGGAGATTCAACTACATTAGGGATGAGGTTGAAAAGGGAAAGATATGTATTCACAAAGTTCACATAGATCATAATGTTGCGGATCCACTCACGAAGCTTTTACATGGGCCAAAACATGAGGGACATGTTTGTGCATTAGGGCTTCGATATTCTAGTGATTGGAATTGATCTACTTTATGTATTGTATCGGAACGAATTAGTTCAAACTCATTAATATAATTATGGTATTAATTTAATTATGAGTCATGTTCCAATTTTGCATATTTTATCCATGAATAAACTATTATTCTAAATTTCGTAGTTGATCACATTTGTGGGAACAAGTGTGAGGTCTAGACTATTATGAACTTGGATTGGTTAACATTCAAATGGTGAATGTGGGGCAAGGTTGCAACCACGGTTCATAGATATTTGTGGGACACAAATATTGGAAGACCCGCTCTCAAGATTTACTATATGGAGCCTTTGTGGTTGATCACATGTAATCTTGAGTAAAGGAGAATATCATTATATCCTCTGACCTGAGACACATATTGGGTTCAGATATTCACCGAATATTGTGCCTTGATTCTTTCCTTCGCTATTCTGAAACATGGTAGTACATAAGGGAGGCTTCAGGTATGGTACAAGGTGTAGTGTGTAGGACGTATGTAGTCAAGATGGAATTTGTCCCTCTTATTCGTTGAGAGTCGGATGTCTAAGGCCTGATAAAGTTAAATCTATAAGAGAGTGATCATTCTATGTCTCTTGGATTTAACATGACATCTAGAACAAAAGGATATATTGAAAGATTCACCTAATCATATTCGAGATGGGAACTCGAAAGGGATGATGTTATTGAATGGCACTAAGTCATAACAAGTTGGGGGTGATGGACGGTCGTTAGGTGGTATCTGTCACTTGCATTAATTCCTTATGTTTCTCGTGCAAGTGGGAGATTGAAGGTATTTCATATGCCCGAGAGACATAATCAATTAATGTGGCCAATTTGTTATGATCCAAGTCGGGTCATACCCAATAACAAACCGTCAACACTTATATATATTTATTTTAATGAGTGGATCTTTAAAATAAATACTTGACACTTAAACTTTAGAAATTGGTTTTCTAAAGATAAAATGCAAGAAATAATTATTTGGATAATTATAGGTGCAAGTTTAACTCTTTATGATTAAACTTATATGTGCGTTATAATTTTATAAAGTGGTTTATAA
This sequence comes from Rutidosis leptorrhynchoides, assembly GCF_046630445.1. Lineage (NCBI taxonomy): Eukaryota > Viridiplantae > Streptophyta > Magnoliopsida > Asterales > Asteraceae > Rutidosis > Rutidosis leptorrhynchoides. Next base: position 201,278,236 of record NC_092340.1, read on the forward strand.
AATTATATATATATATATATACATGTTATATATTTATCCTTATAAGTGGTTTATAATGATGAAAACATGTACATGTATTTATATAAAATAAGATGCAAGTACCATGGAGAAGAAATACAAGTTTTAAAAGTTTAGCAAAAAAAAAAAAAAAAAAAAGGGGGAAAGGAGGGGACGGTTTTGGGGTCCCAAGGCACCTCCTTGCATGCTTAACTTGTATTAACACTCCAACTAATTACTTTACTACTTGCACTTTTCAAGAAACACACTCTTACACTTGCAATTTTGAACAAGCAAAAATCTCCTCCTTCCTACTTCCTTTAGGCCGAAATATTTGAGCAAGAACAAGGGTTCATTGCTTGGTTTTTGCTAGTTATTAAGTGTATTAAATCCTAACCAAGAAAAGGGTGTTGATTCAAGGTTTGTGGGTATCAAAGGTTTGAGGTTTCAAGTTAGAAACTTGCCATTCTTCATCTTCATCTTCATCTTGCTTCAACCTCCATTTTAGGAGAAGGTATAACTCCTAACTAGCTCTATTTACATTTTAGTATATTTTCAAGACTAGATCTATACATGGAATTCATATTTAAAAGGTTTAAATACACATGCAACTTGAAAATGCTTCCGCTTGGTCCTTATTTTGGCCGAATTTTTAACATGCATAAATGGGGTTTTGTGACTTGCTTACATGTGATGAATTCCATCAAGATATCAGGCAAGGTCTATAGTAACAGATACGCTAAGATATGAATTTTGTCTATACACTATTCATGCAGTCAATGCAGTAAAACGTGTCTAGACTAAGAATAATGAGCAGTTAATTTCCTAAGGATGATAAGCAGATGAATTTTGACAAAAATGATAAGCAAAACTTTCGACATGCAGACACGGTCGAAGTCCAGACTCACTAATGCATCCTAATGACTACCAGTTAGACACACTAATGCAAGACCTGGTTTGCTAAGACCACCGCTCTGATACCAACTTTCATGACCCGTCCTAATCCATCCGAACGAAGTCCATATCGATTATAAATGACTCACAACAGTTGATTACATTGCGAGGTACTTGACCTCTATATGATACATTTTACAAACACGGCATTCGTTTTTGAAAAGACAATCTTTCATTACATCGAAAGTTGACGGCATGCATACCATTTCATAATATATCTATCTATTATTGACTTAATAATAATCTTGATGAACTCAACGATTCGAATGCAACGTCTTGTGAAATATGTCATGAATGACTTCAAGTAATATCTCTAAGATGAACAAATGCACAGCGGAAGATTTCTTTCATACCTGAGAATAAACATGCTTTAATGTATCAACCAAAAGGTTGGTGAGTTCAATAGTTTATCATAAATAATCATTTCATAATTTTAATAGACCACAAGATTTCATATTTCCATTTCTCATAAACATACGTCCCATGCATAGAGACAAAAATATCATTCATATGGATTGAACACCTGGTAATCGACATTAACAAGATGCATATAAGAATATCCCCATCATTCCGGGATCCTCCTTCAGACATGATATAAATTTCGAAGTACTAAAGCATCCGGTACTTTGGATGGGGCTTGTTGGGCCCGATAGATCTATCTTTAGGATTCGCGTCAATTAGGGTGTCTGTTCCCTAATTCTTAGATTACCAGACTTAATAAAAAGGGCATTTTCGATTTCGATAATTCAACCATAGAATGTAGTTTCATGTATTTGTATCTATTTCGTAAAACATTTATAAAAAATTGCGCATGTATTCTCAGCCCAAAAATATAAAGAGTAAAAAGGCAAATGAAACTCACCTAATGTATTTTGTAGTAAAAATACATAGGACGACATTGAACAAGTGTAGGGTTAACCTCGGATTCACGAACCTATATCATTTGTATAATTATTAATACACATAATCATAACAGAACAAATTTATTTATTATATCTTTATTTCGTATATTTAATTTATGTATATCTTTAAAATGGTTAATATTCATATAGCTATATTAATATATTCATATTTATATACGTGATTGTTTAAATGTTATACTTAAAATCGATAATTTTATTATTTGTATGTATTTATGTAACTAATATTAATAAATTTGATATATGTAGTTATATGGAATTTTAATATAAGTATATTTTAGGTACAAAATATTTATCTGTTTAAAGTGATAGTTTTGATATTAATAATTTACTAATAACATTAATAATAACTTTACTAAAATGATAATATTAATAATAATAATAATGATATTGTTAATAACTATACTTTTGTTTGATAATAATAATAATTATAATAACCAATATATTTATAACACTTAATAGTAATAATACTAATACTTATAAGATGATATTAATACTACTATTAATGAAAATAATAATAACTTGTGTTATATTTCATAATAACACTAATAATAACAATCATAATAATGATAATACATTCTATTAATAATAGATAAGTTAATGATCGTATTTGAAATAATGACAATCATACTTACATTTAACAATAATACTAGTTAATAATAACAATAACAATAATAACAATCATAATAATAATAATAATAATACTAATATTTATAACATTAGTAATAATTAATAATAATAATAATATTAATGATAATAATAATTAAAATATCCATTAATACCTTAGTAGCAAAAAAATAAATAAACTGCTCGCGACGGGATTCAAACCCGCGACCTCACGCTTCCATGACACACTCTTAAACCAGCTGGGCTGTGCCCATTTTCCGAAATAACACAGCAAGTATTAATATTTAACCCGATTATTCTGTTTCTTTTTCCTTCTTCTTCATCTCTTAATACCAATCGGCCCAACTGAAAAGAATACTCGGCCCCACAAGAAAGGCAGCCCAACAGCAAACTCCCGACCCATTAAATCATGGCCTGTTTCCTTGATCTGGTAACACGATTGGTAAAAATAAATAAGAAAAAAAACGCAGGCACTATCATTAATACATCATCATCCTCTCATCATCGTTAAACATCACCATCATCATTATAATCACCATTCATCATCATCAAAAAATCATTCCATCAGATTCATCATCGTATGATCGTCATCATCATCTTAAACTCTTCTGATCGAATCATCATCTCGATCATCTAAACATCCATCATCATTTCATCATCAAGATCCTAGTATCCTCTTCGCATCATTAACCTTAACTATCCTTCTTTATTAACATCGATACCCTAATATCATCAAACTTCATCGTCATCACAATTATTTCTCGTCACTACAGTAACATAGAAGCAGAAAATAATTTCGGCGGTTTACAGGTGTTTTCGTGAGCTACAAAATAGCAGTGAAGGTGGTCGTTTTGGGTGTGGTTTCGGACAGGAAACAGACGCATAAAAGATGGGTGTTTGTTCGAGAAGAAAACATGTAACATTCTTAAAATAAATATAAAATAAAATGGGTTTTTTCAAAAGGTGTCGATGTTGTTGTCTTTGAGGTTGGTTATGGTGGCCGGTCTTCGTGATGGTGATATGGTTGTCTTCGAACAAGAAACAGAAAATTAGAAATAGAAGTGGTTGGTGACAAAGGTTACGAAGAAGAAGGATGGCCACGATTTTATGGTTATTGATCACAAACAAAAGGGTGCAACACCCAAATGGGTTTAAGGTGGTGGTTTTGATTGTAGGATGATAGGTTCAAGATGGTTTAACGGATATGGTGGAAATGATCTTAAGATAAAGGTGATCGGAGGAGGTGAAGTGGTTACCATGAAGAAGAAGGGTGAAGGATGGTTGTGTTGCTCCATAAAACTCAAAGTTGGAGATGCTTTGTTCCATATGCAGATGTTTGCATATATATGTATATCAATAAACATATATCTATAATTATAACTTAATAATTGATAGTACTAATATATTATTAAATTATAAAGTGGGATGACAAGTTGTAATGGAATCAAAAGAACACAGGAGTCCATAGTTTAGCCGCCTTAAATTATTAGTTCACTATTTCGTTCACGGACTGGATTTCGTGCTTTATTGCTAAACAGTTAACGTATAAAAGTGTTCCTAAAAATTCCAAATTTTTAGTTTAAGTATATTTACTTATTTCACTCATTAACAGGTTGAAACCTGATCAAAAAGGTTCGATAATTATTTATTTTCTGTTCCAATTTATATGTACGGAGTACTAATATTTAAACTAAAAACGATAAAAATATTTTTAACAAATCTAGAATCTTTGTAATCAATTTACACTCCAACTTTTATTTCAATTCTTCATGAACATGTACAATATCTATATTAAAACTAACAAAACATCAACCGCGTGTTACCGACGTTTATCAATTAAGCTCAAAATCATTTATCTTTAATATATGCTCTTTCTATATATATAACCAATCTTAATTAAAAGTTTAAGTAAATAATTATATTAATTATATCTTTTTAAACAAATAAATTTAATATTATATATTTACAGGTATTATTATATATAAATATAAATATCTATATATATATTTAATAATATAATAGTTTTTATTACATCGCAAATTATTTTACATATTTATTTCCTACCATTAAATCATATAATATTTCAAATAATATTCCAAATTATTATTTATATATACATTTAATTATATAAGTATTTATTTACAATTAGTTGTTCGTGAATCGTCGGGAATGGTCAAAGGTCAACTGAATATATGAACATTGCTCCAAAATTTTCTTAGACTCAATTCTACATACTTTGCTTATCGTATCGAAATCATATAAAGATTAAGTTTAAATTTAGTCAGAAATTTCCGGGTCATCACACCGTACACATATCTCGTGCACAAAAATAACATACACATAACCTGTGTATAAAATCATTCTCTCGATACATAACATTCACTTTTCATTGCTTTCATAGCTTGGCTTGGTAACCGACCTTAACATATAATGCGCGTAATAATATGCCCAAAACAGAACTTCTCGCCTGTATAATAATCATATAAACTTTGAAGTACTAAACACCACACCCACTAGCCCTTCCGTTTAGTGAACATTCTGGGTGGGTGTGTTAAACCCGGTAGCTACCTTTAGGATACGCGTCAATTAGGCGTGCACTAATTCTCAAAATTAGTGATGTTCCCTAATTCTTAGGTTACCAAGCAATAATAATCAGGGGAAAAATATTCATATCAATTGTGGCAATTATCACGTCCACATAATTCAATGGTGGCAATTATCACGTCCACATAATTCATTCGGGGAATGTTTTGCTTGTGTCTATCTTGTCAAACATTTATAAAAGCATTTCATGTATTCACAGTTCAAAATGTATTTCAAAAGCATTTAATAAAGCAGTTATAAAAGTAGCGCATGTATTCTCAGTCCCAAAAAATATTAAGAGTAAAAGGGTATCAAATGAACTCACAATACGATATTTTGTAGTAAAAATATTCAGACGACGATACAGAACAATGCAGGGTTGGCCTCGGATTCACGAACCTATATAATTTATATATATATATATATATATATATTAAAACATATAATGATAATTATCGAATTTATATATTAATATTATTAATATACTTCTTGTATTAATAATTTGTTAGTTAATTAGCTATATTCATTTTTATATATAAATACCCTTTTTGTTTGTAAAAATAATAATTATAATAATACTAAAATAATTTGTAGTAATAATAATAATATTAATATTAATATTAATAAAATAATAATAATAATTATAATCATAATAATAATGTTAAAAGTAATAATAAAAGTAATGTTAATACAAATAATAATAGTGATGATACTTTTAATAATAATTCTAACAATAATGATAATTCAGTTAATCATGTCTTAATTATAGTTATAGTCATGACCAAATCTTATATTATTTTAATCATAGTCTATACTATTTTCATGTCCTTAATCTCTTTTAAATCATAAGCTTAATACTAATCCACGTAATTTTAACGTTTTGATAATATTTAATCATAATTATAATAATAATAATAATAATAATAATAATACTTATTCTATTAATAATAACTAAGTTAATAATAATGATAATAATAACATTGAATAATAAGACAAGTAATAATAATAATACTATTAATAATAATATCAATAATAATAGTAATAATAACCATATTAGTAAAAGTAACAATAATAATAATAGTAAAAGGGTACAACCTTTGAAGAAAGGCGCTTTAAAAATAAAACGCCACTCCCCGGGCTCGAACCCGCGACGTCTCGTTCCCCATCCAAATGCCCAACCATCTGCTCTACTTCTCACTTATGATTATTTCGTACCCAGGTGTATATATGTATTCGGCCCAACTTATAAAGTATATCATGGGACTCGGCCCAATGAAAACCACAGCCCAACAGTAAGAAGGATGCCGGCCCAACATAACAAACAATTCCGGCCCAAAATAAAATCGATGAGTTTTGGGGCCTCTTGTCGACTGGGCAAAAAAAATAGAAAAGAGAATATTATAGCAACCTATTCGTTAACCATCATCTTCGTCTTCTTCAATCATCATCACGATCATATCATAACCAAACACGTATTCTCATCATCTCATCGTGCATCATCTATCATCGTTATTTCCGTTATAACAGAAAAAATAACAGCAGCCGTAGTAACCGGAGGTGGGGTGTTTGGGTCTATAAACAGGAACAACGATAACAACAATTCAGGTAATCACATTAGGGTTTGTGGGTTTCATTTTTCAGATAATAAAGTAAGTATAATCAGCCACCTAAACAGATTCTTAGT